>NC_031797.1:1866101-1891198 GCF_001522545.3 Parus major | reverse complement strand
GCTGGGCTGGAAGTGAGCTGAGCTGTTCCTGCCTCTGCTTAGGCTTAGTTAATTCTTTAATTAGTCTTTGTTCCAAAGTGATTTCAGGCAGTTTTCAAGCTGATTAATTACTGGGCTGCACATTAGAGAATAAAAAATCCTCTGTATTTCCTAAGAGGGGGAGACAAGGGAGATATTTCCTGCTTGTGCCTCTTTGGAAAACTATTCCAATATTTTTTATCTGTCTGCCAGGACAGGGAGGTTTTTGCCTTTGATGTGGTGGGAGGTACCTGAGAGAGACACTGCAGGCACCTAAATCTACACCAAGGGAGCCCTGGAGAATGTGAGCAGGGGAAATTGCTCAGTGATTTCCACGCTTCAGAACGACCTGGCACCCAGGGAGAGCGGGAAGAGGCTTAGCAAAAACTGCAGGATGGATTTTTTGGTTTTGTGCAGCTCATGACTAAACCCTGCAGGAAGGGACCACAGGGGTCAAAAAACAAGGAGAGGATTTCAGGAAGGATGAATCTGCCAGGAGGAATTGGAGACTGAGCTGGGGGTGGGAGATGCTGCTGCTGCTCTCCCTGGGGTTTGCTCAGCTTTGGGGACAAGCCTGGGTGGAGCCAAAACCTCACCCGAATTCTCCTCCATGCCTGTGCCTCAGAAAGGGGAATTTCTCTGTCCCTAGACACGGTGAACTCCAAAAAACCCCAACAAATCCCAGCCATTTCATGCACTGGGTGTCACACACTGCAGAACTGGGCAGAGAGATGAGTACAGAGCCCTCCCTTCAGAGTATGAGTTAATGCTGACCTTTGGCTTAGGCTCCAAACTGAATCATTGCTGAGGCATGAAAAGTCAGCAGTGACTTCTGAAAAGAGGTGCTGCCTTCACAGTGCCCTGCTCACACACTGGGGAGCCCTTGGGAGGGCAATGCTGATTCAAAAATCAATTTTAAATTTAATTTTGGTTGTATTTCTAGCATTATGAAATAATCAGAAGGGAAAATTCCAAACCATACAGCACGAGCAGCATCAACCATCTGAAAATGAGCATTGCATCCTGAACCCTCTCACCCAGGAGAGCAGACACTGCCCAGGCAGCTCAGACTCAGATCAAACTGAATTTCTCCATTCCCATCCCAGAGAATTCTTTCCATTTAATGTTTCATCACTCCTAGAAGGATTTCTAAAGAAGTGGGTTGGTCTTTTTGCAGAAAAGAAAATAATCATCATGTCCTGGGTTGGTGTTTGCACCATCAAACCCCAGGGGAGCTCGGCAGGGTCAGGGCTGCCCTGCAGCTCAGGGGGAGCAGAGGGTTGGGGTTCTTCCCAAATCCCAGCCTGGGGGGTTTCCAGCAGGAATTTGGGCAGGATTGGGAAGGAAATTCAGCATCACTTCTCTGAGTTCTTGGTGATGCTCTGACCCTGGGCTGAGTCACAGCCTCTGGAGCGGGGTTTAGGCTGGGCTTTGCTGTTCCCTACACAGAGATCTGGGGTTTGGCTGGGCACTGACCACGGGCAGCTCTTCTGCCCCTGTCTCCTGCTGGCCTTATCAGCTCCACCAGACCCTGCTCTGCTGGGCCTGTCCCTTTCCTGCTGAGCCTCATCCTTATCTTTAGATCAAGGTGCCTCCTTCACACCCCCCTGTTTGTAAATCCCCTCCTTTGCACATCTTGTGCAAACTGGTCCCAGTTCCCCACCTGGCTCAGTCACCTGGGGCTGTTCAGGCACTGTCTGGGAACACTTGGAGAAGGGTTTGGAAAAGCTGGGTTTGGGAGGGTATTTTAAGGGTATTTGGAGGGGGGTTTAAGGGTAGCAGAGGTTTTTTATGAAACACTTGGGATTTTCAGGCCCATCCACATCCCTGTTGTTGGAAGGGACAGAACCTGAGGATCAGCACCTCAGGAGCTCTGGCTGCAGAGGAAATTGCACAGGACAATATTTTGGTGCCTGTTGGATTTCCAGGGCTGGAGATGTGCATGACCATGGAACTCCTGGCCTGATTCAACCAATGGGGACTTCAGGATGATAAGCCTCAAAATGTCAGTGAGGTCCATCCATCCTTCCACAGGGTCAGGCTGGGACTGAGCTGGGGAAATGGTCTGGAGACACCCCCTGACCATCCCCAGGTGACCCCAGCCTCCTGTGTCCCCTCAGCTGCAGCTCCATCCTTTGGCTTGCCAAAGGACAAAGCAGATTTTGCAATTTGGGATGCAAAAGCTGGGAGATTCTGTCTAAATTCCTTATTCCCCCCAAATCCTTGTCCATGTGCAGTAATTCACAGCAAGGTGAATTATGGGATGAAGGGATTATTTGGGATATTTTGGGCTTGGGACACTCAGATTTATGGAGCTGCCTTCCAACTTTGATCTTTCTCTTATCACAACTTATAAATTCCTGTCCCTGTTGCAGAAAACAAAGAGAAACAGAGAGATTTCTCCAGGAACCTGACGAAATGCAGCTGCAGTGGTGTGACCAAGTTGTTCATCCCAGGCCAGGTTTGTGGTCTCAGTTCTCCTGAAGACCACAAGCTCTCATTTCTCACAGCTTTACTCAGACCTGGTGAGTGTTAAAACATCAGAGGGAGCAGAGCAGTTTTGGCAACTCCCCGACCTCAAAACTGCCCAGAGAGCAGCAGCACTCTGGGGTGAACTGAGCTGGCCTGCTTCTGATTTTTGCTCTTTTCAGGAAAAATCTTCACAGCTGGGAGGTGTTTGGGCTTGGTGGGGCAAAGGAACAACTAAAAAGTGTTCCCAGCTCCACCTCGGTCCCCAAACCTCTCACAAAGTGGCCCAAGTGTCTCCATCCCAATTTCTCCTCAGGTCTGATGCAGCCCTGGCTCTCTGGAGCAGACACAGCCCCAGTGCCCCTCTCAGGAGTGGATTTTTCCTGACTTTCCCCCTCTCTGACTTGCAGGAGGCTGTGGCAGAGCTGTGCTGAACCCCCCAGACCTCACTCAGGGTTGTGTGCTCTTTATTTCTTCTTTTTTTTTCTTCCCAAACTCCCTCACTTATTGATGGCTTGGCCTGACATGTGAACCAAGCCTACCTACAACCCCAAATGTCGCCTTTCTGGGTAAAATCCCCCCAATCTCCCCAGAATTCTTGGTCTGCTGTGTTTAAACCTGGGAATTGTCTGCTCTTCCTGCTGGTTTATCCCTCTCTTTGCACAGACCCAGAGCTCCGGGGCTGTCTCAGCCCTGGTGCCTGCAGAGATCAACACCCACCACACATCTGGTGCACAGCTGGAAGGGTCACAGAGGTGTGGGGGACAACATTGGGTGCCTGAGGGCTGGATCTGGACGATCTTTAAGGTCTCTTCCAACTTTTCTATGTGCAAGTGCTGCTTTGGCCCAACAAAGCCCAGTTTTGGGAAGCCCAGCTGGATTCTCTGCAGCCCTGGAGAGAGGGAAGTGCTGCCCAGGCACAGGGGAAGGTTTTCCCTTGCAGATGAAGCAGTGGCAAGAGGTGTGAGGAGTTTGTTGTGTCTCTGAGCAGCAGAGAGCCCTCCACGTTCCCCACAGCCACCAAACCCTGCAGAAGAGGCTCTGCTGGTCAGGAATTCGAGCTCCAGGATTGTCCCATCCCTTCCTGGGGTGCCCTGAGCCTCCCTTTGCTCTCCCATCTCCGTTTGGCTCCCACCTCAGAAATTGTGAATATTTGCTGGTGACACAAAGACGCTGCTCCAGCTGCAGGAGGTTCCTCTTCTGGAAGAGATCAGAGGAAAAAAATTAAAGCTTTTATTGATCCCCCCAGATTTCCTCTGGAATGCAGCCACAGGATGTCAGTGCAGCCATCCAGATGTGGCCTCCTGGTCACCCCCAGCTCCAGATGTGCTGCCTCTGCTCTCTTTGCTCCCCAGCTGAAGGGCAGGAAAATCCTTCCCGGGCACTTTTCCTGCTCCTCAGCAATTACAGCTGCTCAGGGAATTCCTTTTTCCTCCCTGGCAGGTGAAAGAGGCCTGATCTGATCCCACTTTTCTTACTGCCAGCATTTCCCTCCCTCCACCCCACTGAATGTCACAGGTTTAGATTTTAAATTGCACTTTTGGCTTTTATTTTTGTGACCAAAATGAAAGGAGAGGAAGCTCTGTATTGGAATTTACTTGAAAAAATTGGTTTTTTGTTTGTTTTTTCAGGATAAAATAACCTTTCCAGGAAATATTTGGAGCTGGCTGGCATGATTTTTTTAATTCCCTAATTCCCACTGTCTCCTTGGAGCAAATGGAATTTCATCCATGGGAGACACAGCTGAGGGGCACCAGAACCCATCCCCAATCTGACCTGGTCCCACAAATTAGACAAAAGTAGAAAGTTTTAATAAAACCCAGGCAATTTTCCTACTTTTTTCTCCATTTTCCTGTGGCATAAACAACCTTAAATTCCTCAGAGTTTGAGAGAGTGTTTGAGGTAAAAAAAAGCCTGAAAACGAGGAGAAAAAGGAAGAGCAAAACACAAAATCCAGAAGGAAATGGAAATGCTCTTGCATTATTTATGCCATGCCTTGAAGAAACAGGGGCAAAATAATCCTTTTTTGGTGAGCACCACTGTGAAATCTAAAATTTCAGCGTGGAAGAGAAGTGAGTGGCTTGTGTTTGAGCCCTGAAATTCTGCACAACTTGACAGGAACAGAAAAAGAGCCCCAGAGTCCTGGTGGCCACATGTCTGTCACTCAGTGATTCAGTGTGGGTTGAAATTCCACCACAGGGTTGAAATTCCTGAGCCCCTCACTCTGGGAACAGGGACTATCCCTGCTGGACTGGGTGGAATTTGGGAGATTTCAGTTAAAATGTGTTGTTTTCTGAGTGGCTGGAGGATGCTGAGAGGATGCAGAGGATGTTGAGTGTGGCCATCCTGGGGTGGGACCTGTCACAGCACCTCTCTGACCACATCCCCACAGCTGGGACATCACCTGGGAGATGGGATTCACCTCCTGTAAACACTCTGGGGTTGGGATTCATTTAGTGCAATGCATTCTTTATTATTATTTAATTTCTGAATCTCAATCCAAGCCCAGTTCCCCTCTCAGGGCGCTGCTGTTCAGCCTTTGCTGCCAAAGTTCAGAAGCTGAGCTGGATTTAGGGGGTGAATATTGATGCTCTGCCCTCTTGGAGCTGTGAAATCAAACATTGTAGGATTTAAATGATTTCATTTCTAATAATCTTTTTTGACCCAAATCCTAAAGAGCTGGGGATTGGCCATGGGGTGGGACAGGGGAGTCTTTGGGGACATTTGGTGCCAAGTGCTGGGAGCTGAGCCTTTCACAGCAGCTTCCTCTCATTTTCTGAGGCCCTAAAGCAGCAGCTGAGAACTCTCAGTGAGTCAGGCACTTTCACCAGAAAAAAAACTACTTTTGTTCTTAATGCCTTTGAAGCAGAGGCTGCAACTTCAGCATTAAAAGGCAATTTGACCACTAAATCCTCTTATTCTGAATAACTGGGGAGCTGGATGCCCAGAGGGTGGAGGATGAGGAGCAGCACAGAGATTCCTCCTGGCCCGGGGGGGTTTGCACATCCTTCTCCACCCCTGCTCCTCCCTCGGGAAGCAGAACTGGGATAAGAAGAGTTGAACAATTCCCTTCGGTGTCCCAGGGATCCTCCCGGTTTTCTCCACCTTCCCAAAGCTCCTGTTTTCCTGCCCGGGCTCGGCCCTGGGAGCTGCTGGGTGCAGGAGGAGGCTCAGCCTCATCCCAATTCTCCTGGACTGCTGCAGGGTGGGTACAGGGTGTGCAGAGGAACTTCATTTCCCCTGACCAGGGTGTGGAAAATCAGGGCAGGGGCTCCCAGTAGCCATCCCCAGCTGGTGCTGGACCTGACTGGGAGAAGCTGTCGCGGCCTGTGGGTCACGGAGCTGCTTCAGCCAGTGCTCAGCACTGAACTGGAAACACTGGGGAAGATGGGATGCCAGGAGAGTTACAATAATCCACAGAACCCCAGAATATCCTGAGCTGGATCCCTCAGGGATGATCAGTGCAGCCCCTGGCCCTGCCCAGACCCCCCAACAAGCCCACCCTGAGCATCCCTGAGAGCGCTGTCCAAACGCTCCTGGAGCTCTGGCAGCCTTGGGGCCGGGCCCATTCCCTGGGGAGCCTGGGCAGTGCCAGCAGCCTCGGGGGGAAGAACCTTGCCCTGAGATCCATCCCAAGCCCTGGCACAGCTCCAGCCCTTCCTGGGCTCCTGTCCCTGCTCACCACAGGGATCAGAGCTGCTCCTGGCCAGCTCCCCTTGGCACCAGAGCTGAGGAGCTTCAGCTCCAGCCACATCTCCGGGAGAACTGGCCCAGGAAGGACAAGAAATGAGGCCAATGTCCCAGTCCTGAGTGCCACAGGGAGATTTTGCTGCTGGAAAAGTGTGGCAGCCCAGGGATGGGGTGTGGGGGTGTGGATGGAGCAGCTCCCAGCACACCACAGCCACGGGCTCTCAATGGGGAAACTCGAGGGATTTTTGCAAGTGGGGAGCAGGGGGAGGAAAAAAATACGTGAGTGAAAGGGAAGAGAGTGGAAAGCTGCATTTAAAGGTTAACACTTGTCCCAGGAGAGAGGAGGTGAGTGTCTGTGCTTTGAAATAGCATCTGCTGACGCCGGTGTCTCACAGCTCTTTGGTTTGGGCTTTTTCTTAAAAAACCAATTATGTCCTTTATTTTCCACTGCACTCGCTCGCAGCCCTGCTGAGGAGGGAGCCTGATGTGCATCACTGTGAGATCCCCGCTCGTCACCACCTTCCCAGTGTGGTAACATTAATTCACACCTCCCACACGCGCTGCCTTTCTCTAATACAGCAGCAACAGCCTGGCATGGAGAGTGAGATTACAGCAGAAAAAGACTTTCCGCTGAATTACCTCAATGCTTTGAGTAACCTCAGGAACCGCACCACGCCTTTCTTCCCATCCCTGCTGGATCGGGGGTTCTGCATCCCACTGGAAACTCCCCCGGAGCTGCTGTGGGTGAGGATTGAAGGGCTCTGAGCACGGAGAGTGCCCTGGGCCCTGCAGGCTCTGAGCCAGGAGCTGCTGCAGGGGCACCTGTTTAGGCTGTGTTTGCTTTTTATCACCAAAAAGGGCTCGGGGTAAACTGGGAGCTGCCATCACTCAGCCAGACCAATCCCTTGGGCACAAAGGTGCCTGATTGGAACCTGAGCAGCAGCCCCTGGCATCCTGCTGGGCTTGTCCCCAAATCCCCACCTGCACGATGTCACCCGTGGGTGTGCAGGGACACAGAGCACCAGGAGGGTGTTCCCGTGCAGGTTTTAACAAAAGAGCTGCCCCCAAAAGCCCCGTGGCAATCAGTGAAACCTCTTCCCAAACAAAGGAGCCATCCTCCACCATGGGAAAGGGAAGATAAAGGGTGCTGGATGTGTTTGATCACCTGCAGTGGTGGCAGTGCCCAGGGGATGTGACAGAGTGCTCCGAGGGCACTCCCAGCTGGTGGGGATGGAGAGCAGAAGGCAGAGATGAGCTCCCTGCTCCTGCCCCCATCCCCAGGGGGTGCTGGGGGTGATTCTGCAGGGAAAGGAGCTGCAGCAGCAGCAGAAGGAAAAGGGGATTTGCAGCTGTGCCAGCTGTGGTGTAAATGCAGCTGTGCCCACTCAGGGCTGTGGTCACTGCAGGGATGACCAGGGGCACAAGGAGAGCCCTGAGCATGGTAAACCTTTACCGGAAAAAGGAACAGCCTGAAAAACAAAGGTGTGATTCCTCAGCTGATACCGGGGATGCTCAGTAACGCCCCAGGCGTGCCTGGTTCCCCCCTTGCAGCTCACAGGAAATAAATTGCAGCTCTTTGGGCCACAGGACAGGGGGCTGTGGTTTGTGTGACACGGGGAGAGCCCTGGGCAGGCAGCACCAGGGGCTGTGTGGGGCTGGGGGATCCCTGGAGCTGCTCCTTCCTCTGGAGAGCTCAGATTGGGGCTGGGTTTGTAAGGAGAGATGAACTGGTTTTCTCTGGAAGTTTCAGGGGAAATGAAGCGACCACTTGGAGTCTATTTGAGAACAAAACACTCTTTGCTAGTCAGAAATCCCCGGGAGAGTGAACTGCCAGATGTCTCCAGCATCCCTGACACCTCCTCCCTCATCCCTCCCTCATTCCTGCAGCCTCTCCTCTTCCCCTGCCCTGTCCCTGGGACAGCCCTGCCCCACCCTGCCCCACTCCCTGCAGTGCCCAGCTCCTGGCAGGGCCTTTCCCGGCTCCTGGGGCAGCTCTGGGAATGCTTCCCCTGCTCTGGGAGAGGTGTCCTGCTGCTGTGGTGCTGCCAGGGTGATCCCAGAGCCTGCGTGGTCCTGGGGCCACCGGAGCAGGGCAGGGACCGGGGGGGAGTCCCCACTCCAGGCTGGGGCTGAGCCCGAGACTGGGGAGCCCCATCCAGCAGGGCTGGGGGGCAGCACGATCCCCTGGGGCAGGGAGAACATCCCAAGGGGTTGGAATTGTCCATGGAATCCAGTGGGACTGGGGGGATGTCCCCAAGGGCTCTGTGACATCACCTGGGTCAGGGTGGGGGCAGTGGGAGCCCTGCCCTGGCAACCCCGGTGTTGGGGGGTCCCTTTGGGCACCTCTGCCCTGCCCCAAAGGGGACCCAGCTGGGCCTGGCAGGGGCAGGAGAGCTCCGTGTCCCCCCTGGGCACAGCCCCTGTCCCCAGGGCCAGCACCGAGGTGACACAGCAGCTGCTCAGCCCAGCCCTGGCACAGGCAGCAGTGGGGTGTCCCCAGCACCAGCACAGCCTTGGCAGCGCCACCTCTGGGGCTGTGGGAGCCCAGGATGGGCTGCAGGGATGGAGAGCAGGGGGACAGCGAGAACCTGACCTGCAGGGAGGCTGTGCAAGGTGAGAGGGGCTGGGGAGGGTGGGACAGGGACAGGGATGGGAACAGGGACAGGGACAGGGACAGGGACAGGGATGGGGACAGGGACAGGGATGGGAACAGGGACAGGGACAGGGACAGGGACAGGGACAGGGACAGGGACAGGGACAGGGATGGGAACAGGGACAGGGACAGGGACAGGGGAAGGCACCTCCAGCCCCAGGGATGGGATTTCCCAGCTCTGTGTCCCGTGCAGGTTTAGCACCCCCAGGCTGCTCCATGGGATCCTCTGCTTTGGGCAGGAGTTTGGTGGGAAATGGTGCTCGAGGGTCCTGAGGGGTTCCTTGGTCTGATTTGGGGATATTTTGGTGTTGTTTCTTGCAATGCTGGGGCTCAGTGATGCCACCTTGAGCAGAGGTGACACACCAGTGGCACCGCTCAGGCACGGTGGTCAGAGGATGCTGGTGGTGCTCAGAGGATGAAGAAGATGTTGAGGATGTTGAGTGTGGCTGCCCTGGGGATGGGCTGAGCTGGGACCTGCCTGATCACATCCTCACAGCTTGGATGTCACCTGGGAGATGGGGATTCACCTCCTGTAAACACTCTGGGGCTTGTTTTTATTTATCATCATTTATTATTTATTATTATTTAATTTCTGAATCTCAATCCAAGCCCGGTTCCCCTCTCAGGGCGCTGCTGTTCAGCCTTTGCTGCCAAAGCCAAAGGAGCTGAGCTGGATTTGGAGTGCAAATATTGATGTTCTGCCCTCCCTGGGGCTATGAAATCAGGCAGTGTAAGACTGAAGTTATTTCCATTTTGAATCATTTTGGTTCTTGCAGTGCTGGGGCTCAGCAATGTCACCACAGCAGAGCTGACACCCAGCTCAGCACAGGGACAGCCCTGCGGCTCTGGGGGATCCCAGGGGCTGCTCCTCCCTCCAGGCAGCCCCGATTTGGGGCTGGGATTCTCTGGAAAGTTTCAGGGGTGTTAAAGTCACCACTTGGGGTCCATTTGAGACTCAAGTTCTTTGCTGGTCAGAGAGCCGGGAGAAATTGTCCTGCAGATCCTTCCAGCACCCCTGGCACCTCCTCCCTGCACCCCTCCCTCATTCCTGCAGCCTCCCCTCTGCTCCCCTGCCCCATCCCACGGCCCTGCCACATTCCCAGCTCCTGGCAGGGCCTTTCCCAGCTCCTGGGGCAGCTCTGGGAATGTTGGAGTGCCCGAGGGCTCTGTGACATCACCGGGAGCTGCCTGGGGTCACTGGAACCCCGCCGTGTTGGGGGGTCCCTGCAGCCCCCCGTGCCCTGCCCCAGAGGGGATTCACTCCCTGCAGGGAGCGGCACTTCCCATCACATCCTGCTGGACACTGTCCCTGCCCTGGGCCACGGGTGTCACCTGGCTGGGGGACTGGCATGGCTGAGCTGCCTGCCTGAGCACAGGTGGGTGTCCCTGGGGCTTTTTGGCATCGTGAGGGTGACACCGAACCCTGCAGGTGGCACTGAACCCTGCAGGTGACACCAATCCCTGCAGGTGACACTGAACCCTGTAGGTGACACCAATCCCTGCAGGTGACACCAAATCCTTCAGGTGACATCAAACCCTGCAGGTGACACCAAACCCTGCAGGTGACACCAATCCCTGCAGGTGACACCAAATCCTGCAGGTGACACCAATCCCTGCAGGTGACACCAAATCCTGTAGGTGACACTGAACCCTGTAGGTGACACTGAACCCTGCAGATGACACCAATCCCTGCAGGTGACACCAAACCCTGCAGGTGACACCAAATCCTGTAGGTGACACTGAACCCTGCAGGTGACATCAAACCCTGCAGGTGACACCAAATCCTGTAGGTGACACTGAACCCTGCAGGTGACACCAAACCCTGCAGGTGACACCAAACCCTGCAGGTGACATCAAAACCTGCAGGTGACACCAAACCCTGCAGGTGACACCAATCCCTGCAGGTGACACCAAATCCTGTAGGTGACACCGAACCCTTCAGGTGACACTGAACCCTTCAGGTGACACCAAACCCTGCAGGTGACACCAAACCCTTCAGGTGACACCAAACCCTGCAGGTGACACCAAATCCTGTAGGTGACACCAATCCCTGCAGGTGACACCAAACCCTGCAGGTGACACCAATCCCTGCAGGTGACACCAATCCCTGCAGGTGACACCAAACCCTGCAGGTGACACCAAACCCTGCAGGTGACACCAAACCTTGCCAGTAAATTCAGCGATTGCCACTGACAAAATGATGCATTTGCTGCTGAAACAACCAGTTTTAACCCAAACTAAATCTCCTGCTGGGCATGGTGGAGATCTCCTGGCTGTCCCAGGATGAGGTTCCCAGTGGAGAAATGCTGAAGAGATCTAATTATATTAATTAACTAATTAGAGGAAGGACTGAGGGGGGTGAGTGAGAAGGATGAGCTCTTGCCTATGGAGCTGTAAATCCCAGCTGGGGCTGGCTGGTCAGGACAGGGCAGCTCGGTGTTCTCTCCATGAAAGGTGGGACAGGAGGGAATTCTGGCCCTGGGAATTGGGGCTGGGCTGATGCTGAGAGCGGGGGGTGCAGAGGGGTCTGAGTTTGTGACTCCCTGAACTGGAGCCTCGCTGCACAAAGAGATTTCTGACAGCTGCTTCCAAGGCAGATGGAACATTTTTCCATCTGTAAGAGCCAAATGGAATAGGAATTGCTGGGGAGAGGATGAGGAGCAGCTGATCTTACTGTGCAGCCCAGGCTGGCTCCTGGTGCTCAAGAGAGACTGATAAAGTGGCAGGGCCAGGCTGGGCAGGGCAGGGTGGGATCGGGGCTGCCAGCGGCCAGTTCACCCTCCAGGGACAGACACAAGGACAGACACAAGGACAGACACAAGGACAGACACAAGGACAGACACAAGGACAGACACAAGGACAGACACAAGGACAGACACAAGGACAGAACGCTGAGGAGCCTCCCTGGTTCCCCTGGCAGAGGGAGACAAAGCAGGGGGTGAAGGGAGGGGCTGCAGCAGGAGCTGGGAGCACATTCCCGGCTTTCTCCATCCCCTTGCTCTGCCTTGCCCAGCCCGATCCAGGTCCAGGGCAGAGCCCCTGGTGCTGCTGAGCTGGCCCAGCCCTGCCAGGCTCGTTCTGACACAGCCCAGGGGATGCTCAGGAGCATCCATGGAACGTGAGGCCTCCTATTCCTTGGAAAGCAGCTCTGGATTGAGGCTCGTGGCCACCCCCAGAGCACCCTTGAGCCCTTTCTCAAGCCAGCTGCTGCTCCCTCCCCTCACAGTTGTCCTGGTGCTCCTTTCCCATTGATTTCCAGCTTTAATTGTGGCTCTGGTTCTGGCAGGGCTGGGGTTTGCCAAACCCTGCCCAGGATGGCAGAGGTGGGTGGGCTTGGTGGTACCTGGCACGTCCTGGGCTGTGCTCTGCAGCTGTTCCTGCAGAAAGGAACAATTCCTTTGGGAAGTGGGGTCTCAAGTGGTGCTGGGAAGGTTTCCTTGGCGTTTTGGATCCCCACAAACAGGTCTGCATCGAGGGTTTCCTGCATTAGATCAGCTTCTTGTGCCTTTCTGTGAGAAACGTGCCTGTGCTCCCGGTTAATTCTGGTCCTGGAGCGCTCCTGGAGCTTCCCTGGGAAACTGCTGGGTTTTCTGTATTCCCTTTTGTCCCCGGGCTGGACGGGCCAGCGGTGCCAGCCCTGCCCGGCAGGGAGTGCTGATCCTCCCTCTCCAAAGCCTGGGCACGGGGGATGCGGCTCCTGCTGGGGGAGGCAGCTCCTCCCCTGGGGCTGGAGTGGGGTAAGGAAAATTCAGAATATCCGGGAAACAGCTCCGAAAACCGGCACTTTCCTCTCCCAGTGCAAGCCAGCTCCTCATCTCTGCTGCTGCCTTCACTCGTGGCTTTTGGGGAGTGAGAGACTCCCGGGGAGAGGGGAACCAGCGAGAAGGAAACTGAGGCACAGCAGGGACAGGCAGCTCAGGACTCAGGGCTGCCAAGGCAGGAGCTGCTGCTCTGATGGCACAAAGCTGTGCCAGGGCTTGGGATGGATCTCAGGGCAAGGTTCTTCCCCCCGAGGCTGCTGGCACTGCCCAGGCTCCCCAGGGAATGGGCCCGGCCCCAAGGCTGCCAGAGCTCCAGGAGCGTTTGGACAGCGCTCTCAGGGATGCTCAGGGTGGGCTTGTTGGGGGGTCTGGGCAGGGCCAGGGGCTGCACTGATCATCCCTGGGGGATCCAGCTCAGGAGTTTACAATTCTCATGGCTGGACTCAGCTTTCCTTGGCCAGACTGGGAATTAGAGCTGGGAATTAGAGCTGGGAATTCCTCCCCACCCCGACCGACCCTGGCGCAGGGTGGCAGCTCAGGACTCTGCAGAGGAGTTTTGCAAGAGCTCCCAGAGCTTTTAATCGATGTTTGCTGACATAATTGGTGCTTCAAGCCCTTTGTTTGAGCGAGCAAACTGATCCTAATCCTCTGCAGGAAACTCTGAGCTGGGGGGAACTGGTTGGACCTGCCCTGGAGGAGCTTTGGTTGCGTGGAAACATTGCCTGCAGTGGAAGGATTAATGACTAATCATTAATTCTAATTATGTTCCTTAATTCTAATTGAATGTTTTCACTTTCAGAGAATTCATTTAACAATAGGATCGAATAATTGCAGAGAAACAGCCCTGAGTCTTGGGCTGGGCAGGAATTTGGGGCATGAAATGGGAGTTTTGGGGCAATTCTGGCCAGGTGAGAGGGGCAGGAAAAGGTGCTGAACTCTAAAAACAGATCCTGGGCTGTGGGATGGCAGCTGAGGAGCAAAACCTCCAGGATTTCTGCAGAGTTTCTGATTTGGGATGATAAAAATGCTGATAAAGAGGAGACACAACTCCATGGCAGTAAAAGGTGGCATTTATTGAACTGAAATCAGCAGCAATCTCAAAATACACAGCCTGGCTGTGTCACACTCAGATTTAACAAGGTCTCTTTACATCATAATGTCATAATTATAAATAGAGGAAATATTTGAATTAATTTAAGATATTTACATTTTTAAAGCTCAGTGGTGAAAAAGCTAAAATCTAGGTGGGATTTCTAAATCTACAACAGTCAGTCCCCAAAAATCTCTAAATTAGTATAATTTTAAGCCTTTTTCAGAAAACTGACGTTAACACTGAAGGGCTTTGCAAACTGCAGCTCCTGGTAGTTTTTATTTTCCTTTGGTTGTGTAATATTTATATAAAATGTTTATTTATATAAAACACTGCAGTGCTTAAAAAAAAATAAATAATATTTTCCTCAGCACCTGCACTGTTGGCAGTTTCCTGGAGTATGAAAAGAATCATGGCAATAGTGCAAAGGTTTGTCTCAAGGAGAGAAAAAACGCTGAAATAATTTATAACAGAAATATTTTCTAGGTTTTTTTATAGCTATTTTTCCTTCATCTGTGGACGAACAGGTCTGGGAAGACCAAGCTGAGGTGTCAGTGAACCTTCCCAGTGCTCAGGTGGGGGAAGTACAACCCATACAGGCCCTGCTGCACCTGGTACAGGTGGGACTTTCTCCTCAGGCAGGAGAGGACCTGGAAAAGAACAAAAAATTAATGGGAAAAAGAACAAAGTTAATGGGAAAAGAATGAAATTAATGGCAAAATGACCAAAATTAAGGGTAAAAAATATTGAATCCATGCTCTGCCCACCATTAGGTGTCCCCAAATCACGTTGCCAGGTGGGAAGGGAGGGATTTTGGGAATAAAAATCCCCAAATGCCCAAAGCTGTGAGGCAGCTCTGCAGCAGAGGGGTTTCCTCTCCCAAATCCTGCTGGCTGTAATTTTGTCTCCTGAACCTCTCTGCTCTCTGTATCTCATCTCTTCTCCTCAGCTGGTGCAAAGCAATGTTTCAAGCAGTGCTTTTCCCCATCAGAGCAGAGATGGGAAGAGGATCTGATCTCCTCTGCCTTTTCCAAGGATTTGCAGCTGAAGCCTGGCCCTGCCAGGTTACAGAGCACTGGATACAAAACTCTCAGTGTGCTTCCCACAGGCTGTTAAAAATGTTCCTTTTGGGCATTCATCATCCCAAAGCTGCTCATCCTGCAGGTATTTGGACAGGGAAGAGGTTTAGGAAATGCTGCAGAGGATTCCCTGTTTCCACCTGTGGATTCCCCAATTCCTGCTCCTCATCTTGGTGCTGGCCTCACCTTTGGGTTTGTGTTTTTCCCTCTGCAAAAACCCAGTGCCAGCCACGATCCTGCTGCTTTTCCAGAGGGAAAATTCTGCTTCCTTTCCTAAAAATCTGCTCAGCTGACTCTAAATTCCCTTCCCCATCCCCAGTGCTTGGAAGAGCTGGCAGGGACTGAGGGATTTGGGGTGGTTTTGGCTGTTTGGATCCTTGGGAATGGGTCTGAATGTCCCTCCTGTGGCTCTGCAGAGCCAAGGGACAGTGGGACAGCAAAGGGGACACTCACCAGGAAGCACAACAAGAGGAGGAGGATGAAACCCAGCAGGGTGAAAAGGCAGATGAGGATGATGGCCCAGAACTGAAGCTCTAAAAAGGAAAAAAAAAGGGAACATCAGGTTTAGAGACTCCTCCTTGTGGGGTCTGAGAGGGAGATCTCACCCTGGCAAAGTTCAGAAGTGCTGAATGCTCGGCAGGTCAGGGAAAATTACAAAAATTTGGGAAAATGGAGTGAGGGTTCAGGGATCCACAACCTTAAATGCCACTGCAGGGAGCAGCAGAGCCCCCAGCTGGTTCCAGGGGTGTTCAGGGTGACAAAGTTCTGTCCTAACAGCTCCTGGACACTTCTGGGGACAGGGACAGGGCTCAGGGTGTCAGCAAAGGCTGTGGTTATTTTACCAGAGTGTTTAGAAAAGTGACAGCTCAGGGTATTTTTTTCTCTCTCTGTGTTTGCTGTTATTTCTGGGGTTCTAGATAAATGAAACCATATCTGGTCAGTTTTTTGGGTTTTTTAGAAATACTGCAGTTATCAAAATTTATTGGTGCCAGAGTTTTCAAACAGTTCCCAAACTGCTTTTGCCTGTCCTTCAATTCCATTCCCCTCAGGCTGGTGGCACCTGCTGTTTGTTACCAAGAGCCCTGGATTTTTTGTCTTTTCCATGGGTTTAGTCCCATTCCAAGAGATCTGATGCTAATTTATTGCAGCTCAAGTATTTATCAGGGTTCAATTATTTATTAGAGCTCAAGCATTTGAGCTGTTGGGTCAATCCTTGCCAAAAAAGCACCCACCTGATCTTTTGGACTCTGGCTCATCTGTTTTGAGTGGCGAATAACCTGGAAATGAGGAGTGGGACAGATGAGGAATGGAACTCTGGAGCTGATTTAGGCAAAAACAGGAGGAATTCCCCAAAATGTCCCTCCAGGAGCTCTCACCTTCCACCATCAGACTCTGGTCCTCCAGCTCATAGCTGGGGCCCAGCCTGGTGAAGCCCTGGGTCAGGATTTTCAGCTCCTCAAACACCTCCTGCTCTGGCAAAGCCCCCGAGAGGGGATCCAGGGTGAACTTGCAGATGGAGGAAACCTCTGTGTGTCCTTTGCCATGGACAGGCCTGGAGGGTGGCAGAGAGGAGAGAAAATGAAGCTGAGCAGAGCAGGGAGAGGGATTTGGGGTCTGAGGTTTGCAGATGTCCCAGTGATGTTTCATTGGGATGGGATCACTTTTAGTGGCTTGTTCTGGGTGAGACAGGAACTGCTGGCACCTTGTGAATTCCATCCTCTGATTTAATCCCCAGCAAGGCATTTCTAAGAGGTAAATCAGCTCTAAGAGGTAAATCAGCTCTTTCTAAGAGGTAAATCAGCTCTAAGAGGTAAATCCTCTCTATTTCTACAAGGAAAATCAGCTCTATGAGTTAAATCAGCTTTATTTCTAAAAGTTAAATCTACTCTGCCACTTTGTTCCTCCCAAGAGTAGTTGGAGGATCCTCCAAAGGCAGATTTTGTCCTCAGGCTGGTCAGTTGGGTTTCCTTCAGTGTGCCAGTGGAATTTGAGCCTATTTGAGCACGTTAAATGAGAGAATGAACATGTTTGCTTTACCCTGGGATTGTTCATGCATGAAAACAGCTCTGCAAGCACCGAAACAAAACCAGCTCTGTTTGGACAGAAACCTTTTGTGGTAAAGGCAAAAGTGACTGAGGGACAGTGAGGTGACTCCCGTGTGTCACTGGGGGCACAGAGGTTGGCAGGGAGGGGTGGACACCCTAAATGACCTCCTGAACTGCTCCTTTGGGACTTGAAAACAGCACTGCACATACCCAAAGCTCTCCACAGTGCAGCCAACAAATTGTTCCTTCAGGTGGCTGCTCCTGAATACCTCGAGCTGATGGGGAGAAACAAAAGAGTTGAGGAAAGCAGAGTTAATTTAACACATCCTTTGGACAGGGAGCTCAAGCTTTTGCTGTTCATTTCACCTCTTTCTCAATCTTCTCTTTGTTCTCTTGGTACATCTGGGAGCTGGAGTCCTGCAGTTCTGGCGAGTAGGGAAGGTTGGAGATTTGGAAATTTAATCCAAAGTTTTCTTTGCGAGACTCCAGGGGTGTCTTGTGGGTTGCTGCCTCCACTGAGAGTTCCAAGGCTGGAAATGGAGAGGGAAATTAAATTCTAGCAGAGAGAAACTGAGCAGCAGTCTTTTAGCTGGAAGTATTAGATTGGCAGAACTTGAGTTGCACTGAGGCCTGACAGGAAACTCCAAATATACCAGGGCATTTATTTCTTTGGGATGCTGCACATTGGGATAAAAAGCTGAAAGTCTGTTTATCTCTAGCTGTGGTAAGCAGTTCACACTGCAATTTCTGATTTTTTTTAATCCTGAAAACACCTTATTTTGAATAACAATTTCATTTTAAAATTAAATTTAATTTTTTTTTATTAAATTTAATACTGGAGAACATCTTAATATTGAACAACCCCTTAAGCCATCAGTGACTAGAGGACTGAATGTCTGAATGGCCTAACTCAGAGTCCAGTGATTCAACTTAATAATAGATTTCTTTGTGCTCTGCCAGAGCAAATTTGGGAGATTCTGAGTGTGCCATGGCCAAGTGAGTTATCCATGTGGGCACTGGGAAGGGATTTGATCCACATACTGTCCACTGAGAATTCCTGCAGTCGGTAGCTGCTCCCCAGCCACAGCCCAGTGGTGTTGGAGGTCCTGTCCTGGAAAGTCCTTTCAACCACAGCCCTGCTGATGTTGGGGTCGGGCTGGAAGAAGCACTGGCAGTCAACCACTATGGATCCAGGCCTGTGGGCAGAGGGACAGAGGTTTGGGGATAAGTAGGATGGGGAGGGAGCTCTGTGTGGGAAGGAGTTTCCTGAAGGGTTCCTGTTGTCCTGAAGGTTGAGTGGTTTAAAGTGATGTGGTGGAATAATGGTGTGGAATGGGCTGCTTGGGGCTTTTCCTCTGGACAGGGACAGGAGTTAAAATTTTACCTCTTCTCTGGACAGATTTAGGTTGTATTGCATGAATGCAAGGAAAAAGCAGCACTTTTAGGTTTTTTAAGTCTTTGGTGCTGTGGGAGGGTCCTTTGTCCAAGCCTCACTCAGTCCTGAGCAGGACATCACAGCTCACTTTTAAAATCTAGTGGAGCTCAGGTTGAGAGGAGTGCAGAGGCCACAGGATCACCAGTTCCCAGCTAAAGGATGGAATCTGTAATTCCTGGGATACTCAGAGACCTGAGAGTGCCTTACAGAAACCCTGACTGAGAAACCCCAAAATAAATTCAATCTGACAACCTCTGTGAAGCCTGGAAATGCCTCCTTAGGGCATCAGTTTCCCACAGGAGAATGGAAGGGAGGAAATCCATAGGGGCCAGTGGCTCTTGGCCATGGGGGAGCATTGCCAGGGTGTAGCAACCTTTAAACAAAATCAGATTTTATCCCAGACCTCAGCCCGGTGATCCTGCAGGTCAGGAACTGGTCCCGCAGGTCGCTCTGACGGTACAGGTGATTCATCTGAAATTAAAATGTCTCATTAAATATTAATGAGTTTGGACACTGTGCTGGAGGCTTTAGGCCAGCAGGAGGGACTTGAGCTCTGGAGAAATGCCAGGGTTATTTTTTGCTGGTTGGATTTCATGGGGGTTGGGTTTTACTTTGGAATAGGCATTTTTTGGGGATGGGGTCTGACTTCCAGCCTGGCAAGAATTCCTGCCTTATCTGAGCAGGATGGCAGTGTGGGGGAGCAGTGTCCTGAGTCACACCCCAACCTCACAGACCCCAAAGAGAGCAAAACCCACCCAACCACAGCCTCATCAGTTTGATAAATTGGATTGGTGCTGAAGAGAAAACGTTGATTCTAGGAATGAATCATGAATGTGCAGAGCAGGGATTTGCCAGCAGGGATTGGCCTTGGATGCAGTTCTGGAGGTGGGAGTGAAATGCTGAATGAACATCTGTTAATGTTCATTTAACAGATCAGCTCTGGCATTTTGCAGTCCATGTCTTTGGCTGGAGAGAATTTCATAAGACCACATGGAATCATCAAATGGTTTGGGTTGGAAAAGACCTTAAAGATCCTCCAGCCCCAGTCCCCTGCCATGGGCAGGGATGACACCCACCAGGTACAACTTAAAACCAAAACTGAATCAGAGGCCAATCTTATCTTTCAGATTGTAGAAATTTTTGTTTCCAAATGTTGATTTTTTGAATTATTTTTTTTTTAATTCAGACATTAATCTTTGGTAGTTGCTTCAAGCACTGACCAGTCAGACATATTCTCAAACACCTCCTTACCTTGTTGGTGATGCTTTCTACTGCTGCTCTGTATTCTGGAGACTGGGAATCAGGGTTGGTGAGGTTTTCATTGATTATTCTGAAGCTCAGTCTGTAGCCCTGTTTGACTGCAGTCAAGAGAGGCTTTTTGGTTGCAGCTGTGTCTGTGAGGGTGAAACCTAAATAAAAAGGGTAAAGTGAATTTATTTTTACATCTGTTCATATCATAAAAGCAATGTAGATTCATCCCTGCTTAGGTCATACACTGTTCCAGTGAAATTCACCAGGAACTTGTCTGATTTAGGAATGGAAATGCTGCCAGCATGGCAATATCCTATAGGATTGGTTTTATCATTGTGTCAAACAAAAAAAACCAACAGACCAAAGGGTTCATCATTGCTCAGGCCCCAGGGATGAGGAATGATCTCCAGGAGATCCCAAAATCCTGTTTTCCCCATGGATGCTTACCATCAATGTACAGGCTGCTCCTGTCCAGGCTGTAGTGGCCCAGATTGGTGACGTTGTTTGTCATGGTGCTCAGCTCCTGGTAAAGCTTTTCTCTGTCAAACCTGGCCAGGCTGGCATTGTCCCTGTAGCTGCACACAGCATCCACTTTTGTGTCATCCCTGCTCCTTCCAGACCTGGGGAAAAACGTCAGACACGTTCTTTGGGACACTGCTCTGCTGGCAGAACTTCCTGTGGGGTTTTTAGGACAGACACCAAACCCTCAGTGCCAACGGGCTCCTGCATCCTTCACCAGGCTTTCCAGAATTGGGGTGATGACATTTAGATACCAAAATTATTTTATCAGCTAAAAAAAAATCCTGGCTGGACAGGGAAGTGTCACAGAAAGCTGTGCTTTTCTGGCCTCAGCACAGCCATGAATTGAAGGTGTGTGAGAGTGGGGAAAGAAATGGTTCATTGCAATTTCAGGAGTATTTTAGGTGTTTTATATTTAGGTATTTTAGTATTTCAGACACTTTTAGCATTCTTTCAGATATTTTTAGTGTCTGCAGGGAGGGCTCAGAGCAGGGACCAGGCTCTGCTCTTTGGGGCTGAGGAATAGGACAAGAGGAACAAGGCAGGAACTGATGCCCAGGAAATTCATGAAGAAGAACAACTTCCTTGTGCAGTGACCAGGCACTGGAACAGATTGTCCAGGAAAGTTGTGGAATCTCCTCACTGGAGATATTCCAGAGCCATCTGGACACAATCCATGTGCTCTCTGGGATGACCCTGCTGGAGAGGGAGGTGGGACCAGGTGACCCACGGAGGTGCCTTCAAACCTGACCCATCCTGTGATTCTGGAATTCCAAATCTTACCTAAATCTCACGGCTTTACATCCTGTATAGGCAGAGTTTATGCTGCTCCTCTTGAAAAGAGGGTCAAGCTGTGAAAAAAAAAGGACAATTGAGAATTGGGAATCATATCCTGAGTTTAAAGCAGGTGGATTTAGGTCACCACCAAGACCCAAAAGGGGCACAAGCAGAGCCAGACTCACATAGTGGTTCATAACTTTCACTGTGGAAAGGAATCTGCGGGAATTTGGGTCATCCAGATCTGCAGTGTAGCGCAGGTTGGTCAAGGTGAAGTTAAGTGTGAAATTCCTGGATATTGGTTTTGGTGCAGCTGTGGTGCTCCTGGCTGTAATCAAAAGGGGAGAAGGATTAGGAATTTCCTACAGAAAAATCTGTTTTCACTTTCAAAACATTCCTAATCCCAGCCCACCTCAAAGCTACTCTGAATAATCTCTCCCCCTCTGATTTTCTCAGGGCATTGCTCCTTTGAGAGCTTCCCCTGAAATGAATTTGGCAAAAGGTGCGTGGCAAAATGAATTTGGCAAAATACTTACGGGATCTCTCAAGGGGCTCGTTGTAACCTGGAAAGGAAATGCAAGAGAAAGAATTATGTAAGACAGCATCCACTTTGGAGAATGGAAGTGTAGAGGGGGTGATAAAAGGATGACTTGAGAATGAATCATCAGAACCTGGCCCCAAGGGTGTGAATGTATTAAACAAAGCAAACTTAGGCAGAACAAGGTGCTTTGGAAGAGCAGGGCTACAATGAGAAAATGTGTGGGCCAATGTTTAATTATACACTGTGGGACTGAAATCAGGTGAAATGTTCACAGGCAGGTGAATGATTGAGGTCAAGACTAAAATTAAGTTCACTTTTCAATGAAATACAGAAATTAAAAGCTTGAAAAATGTCAACATGGAAAGATTTTAAATTTTATACTTCATCTTACACAGATAAATTAGGTAGAAAACCCTAGACCTTCTCCTTAAGGTGACTTTTTTAATATTGAGGTGATCCCTGAAAGCTGAGGTGGTCCCAAAATGCTCCAGTGCCTGGAGGAGTGGGAAAATCAAACACTCACCATTGACATAGAGGCTCTTGTTGTCCAGGTCGTAGATTCCCAGCCTGGTGATGCCATTTGTCATTCTCCTCAGCTCTTGGTAAACCTCAGCTGGGTGAAATTTGGGCACCTGGGAGCCATTTCTGTAGCCACAGATGGTGTCCACTCCTGTGCTATCCCTGTTCTTCCCAGGCCTGAGGAATTTGATATCATGGGGCTTCTGTTAGTTATTAAAAATATTTTGGAGGGGAGGGTTTGTTTGGTTTTTTTGTTTTGATGTGATTAAAAAAACCCTTCAAATAAATCTGCCCAAAATTCACAGATGAGCTGCAGAAACCACCAAGATATGGCCTTACAAAGAAAGGGGCTTTGTAAGGTAAAGACCACACAAAATGGTGTAGAAGCTTTATTATAATGAAAGCAACTACTTGAGAAAGGAGGACAATTATTAAAGTGTCAGACAAATGTAAGGAAATCCATTTGCTGCAGTTCCAAGTGAATCTCTGTGGTTATTGCTCACCTGAATCCCGTCACTTTGCAGCCAGTGAAATGGGGGCCAATGCTGCTCTTCTGAAGCAGGGAGTCAATCTAGCAAGGAAAAGTCTTTGTGAATACGGGAAGCCCAAAATCTTGGGTGATTTCAGTGAAAAACAACAGCATTTGGGCTTACATAGTGTTTCATTATTTTCTCAGCGGACTGGAATTTACGGGAGTTCGGTGTCTCCAGGTCTGTGGTGAACATGAGGTTGGTTATGGTGAAGTTCAGGGTGAAGTTCTCCATGATTGCTCCTGGGCTTTGTGTGGTTGATTTTACTGCTGCAAGAGAGAACAAAAATGACAATGAGTAAATAGGATCTCCATAAGACATTGCTGCTATTGGGTTTCTTAGGGAAAAAAGCCCATGTGAACATGATCCCACCCTTCAGACCTTTTGCAGTGTTAAGAGCACTGCCAAATCAGCAGAAGAGAAAACCAATCTATGCCTTTAAGTAGTCTTAACCTGTATTTGGTTTTAAATATACTTACAGGATAGACTGTGAGGTTCATTGTAACCTGAAAGACAAATGGAAAATTATTAGGAAAATATTCTAAGAAAGACTCAGCAGGACTAAAGACAGGGGATTTTATTACAAGATTGTGGTTGCTGAATTCAAGACTTTTAACTTGGTGACTGACGGGTTTTGCCCTCTAATTTTTGTTCTCTGTTTTAAGAGGTGAATTAAACCTTCTTCATTCTAATTTCAAATTAGTCTGTGTCAACACTGAAGGCTGTATTTGATCAGAGGTCTTCTCCAACCATAATGGTTCCATGATTCCAACATAGAATCCCAGAATGGTTTGAGATAGAAAGGACCTTCAAGACCATCCAGGTGCACCTCTCTGCCCTGGACAGGGACAGCTTTAACTAGACCAGGATGCTCAGAGCTCCATCCCACATGGCCTTCAACAGCTTCAGAGACAGGGAATCCAAAATTTCATTTGGAAAAATGCCTTGAGAAGGTTTCATTACCATTGACATAGAGGCTCTGGCTGTTGAGGCTGTAGTGTCCCAGCTTGGTGATGCCATTGGTCATTTTGCTCAGCTCATGGTAAATGGTTGTTCTGTTGAATTTGGGATCTGAAGGCTCATCCCTACAGCTGCACATGGCATCCACTACTGTGTCATCCCTGTTCTCCGTGGACCTAGGAAACAAGACATTGGTTTAGTCATTAATGAGAAATCCATCTTAACTTCTAGCATACAAAGAGAGAGAACAGAAAAACCCCTCAGACATGGCTACCACATAATAAAATACCCAAAGATGAGTTAAATGATGAGAAATGGGAATTTTAAGAAGCAGGGAATGGGGACTTTTCCCAGACATGGCTCTCACCTGAATGCCATTACTTTGCAGGCGATGTAAGCTGGGCCAATGCTGCTCCTTTGGAGTAAAAGATCAAGCTGGAAATGGAATAACAACATGGAAGTAAGTTGTCCCAGTGAAGGTAAGAGATGAGAGATACTGAGAGAACTCTGCCCCAGCAGAGCATTGTTTGTGAGACTTACATAGTGGTACATGACTCTTTCTGTTGACTTGAATCTCCTGGAATTGGGTTTCTGCAGATCTGCTGTGAACTGGAGGTTGGTTATTGTGAAGTTCAGGGTGAAGTTCTTCACTGCTGGTGCTAGAGGTTGGACAGTTTGATCAGCAGCTGTAATGAAAAAGGAAAATTATTGCTTGAAAGTACCATTAATGTTCAACATCCCAAGAGGAAGCACTCTAGGTAAAATTCCCAGATATTCTAGGAGGCTTCAAGGCTATATAAGCTATGGTTCCCAAACAGGCTCACAAATTCTCTTAACACTGCTTCATAAACCAGTACTGCTCTTGCTTGATTAATCCAACTTCCTGTTTTGGCTGTTGCTAATTAGCAAAATCTTCCTGCCCCTCAATTTCTCTTTAGTGGTACTTACATAGTTCAGGCTGCACTTCATGATGACCTGTGGGGGGAAGAAAAGGAACAGGACTTGAGGAAGTGCCTTGGAGTTGGAAAGGTTTGGCACACACTAGAATACAGAACATGTCTGAGAGCTCCTGAGTAAACATTTCCTAGGAAAGATTGATTTGGTGACTGTCCAGGCATAAATGCATATTACTGTGTTGGCAAGGTGCTGCGTTTCTTAGCAGTGCACAGAATTCTCCATTTCTTAGGGATATTTAGAGGAAATTTACCAATTCCCGAAATCCAGTTTAGAATCACAGACTGGCTTGGGGTGGAAAGGAAGTTAAAGATCATCAAGTTCCAAAAACGCTGCCATGGCCAAAAAATCATTTAATTTCTACATGGAAAATTTATGCATGATTATGTAAAGCAGTGATAAGTGCTAGTGCTGGAATGACGTTGAGAGGTCAGTCCCTATATTTTCTGAGATATTCCTAAATAGAATACTTTAACATAGTGTAAATGAGAAAATACACATGAAAAAGATTAATTTTAACATATTAAATGTAGAGTGTTAGAGAAGTCCACAGTAAAAGGTATGAGAGATATAAATGAGTGAAAGAAGAAAAAATACTACAAAAAGAGGAATGATTTCACGAAAGAAATGGACGAGATAGGAAATCACAAAAGCATAGAAAATGAAATATATGAAAATTAAACAAATGAAAAAAAAAAATCACCATTGACGTAGAGGCTGTCCTTGTCCAGGCTGTAGGGGCCCAGCTGGGTGATGCCTCTGGTCTTGTTGCTCACTTGGTGGTACAGCCCCACCCTGTCCAAAGG
>NC_031797.1:1858207-1866001 GCF_001522545.3 Parus major | reverse complement strand
TGCAGTTGTGCTGAGTGTTGGGGAAGAGATCTCTGGAGTAGAGCTCAGAGGAAGGCTAGAGGAGGTCTGCACCGGCCTGGAATTCTCAGTGGTTCTGGATTGCATTGTACTCTCTGTTAAGTATGTGGTTTTATTCTCTGTATTCAATGTTAATTGTGTAGTATTTTTGGAAGATTTAGTGGTCTGTGTTTTCCCATTACTCTCCTGGTTCTCTGAATTTCCTGTAATAGAAATTGATTTTTCAGTTGTGCTTTTTTTTTTTAAATTCTGGTCGTCTTAATTCGCTATAATATTCAAACAACTTCCTGTGCATCTACTCTTTATTTAAATAATTTTATATTGTATTATTTCTGCTTTCACTATGTCACACTTTGGAGGTTACTTTTTTCTAGGTTTTTTTGGAAATGTGTCCCTATATTTACTTTTCACTGGATATTATTGTATGAAGAGACTGAAGAATCGTTTGCTGATCAGTAACAGCCTTATATAATCTTTATGTAGAGTCACAGAATGATTTGTGTTGGAAGGAATACATAAATTCCTTTTGTTCCTCCCCCTTCCATGGGCAGGTACATCTTGCACTATCCCAGGTTCCTCCAACTCCTATCCAACCTGGCCTTGGACACTCCCAGGGATCCAGGGGCAGCCACAGCTGGTGGTGTGCCACCACCCTTACAGTGAACAATTGCTTCCTTATATATATTCCTTATAAATCAACCCTCTCTAAGCTTGAAGGCATTTCCACTTCTCCTGTCCCCCATCCCTTGTACCAAGTCCCTCTCCAGGTCTTGGAGCCCTTTTACGTCCAGGGAGGACGTCTAAGGTCTCCTTGGAGCCTCCTCTTCTACAGGCGGTGCCATCCCACTTGCCTGAGCCTGGCTCCATATGAGAGCTGCTCTGTCCTTCTGTTTGGCAGCCTCCTCTGGACTCAGTCCAGCAGGCTGAGTGATCACTGGACCCTTACCCCTTCAACAATGGTGTTATCACAAAACCTCTTGCACTTTATCTGTTCCTTCATGGGCTCAAATCAAGAGACATATCCAGCTGGAGGTCCTCTGAAGAGATCTCAGGAGAACAATAAAACCAGAGTGTTCTTTGCAGCTGAACATGTGCATTCACATGTGCAAGGTATCCCAATTTCCTCCACTGCTATTCGGAAGAGCCATTAATTTTTTTTTTTTTCTGAACCATTTGAATTCTAATCCTGTCTTCCAAAATATTTGCAAGATTCCTAACTTTTATCATTCCATAGATAATCTTTCAAATTATTTAGGAGAAACTGTTCCTAAGGTGGACAACTGATGGCATTTAAAATGTAATCTCACTTACTGCTAGGCGTTACTTGTTACAGATTTTTTTAATCCAAGTTTTTTCATCCAAACCCAGAAAAGAGCAGTAACAGCCATCTGTGAGGATTTGCCTCTACCCTCGATTATTTCTTCTTTTAGGGAAATGTTGTCAATCACTGTTAAAATTTATTCTCTGGTTAAATTCTTAGTCCAGCTGAAGGTTTACATTTGGCTAAAACCTTTTGTTGAAAAGGAAATTAAATCAGGCTCTACAAATTTGTTCCTTTTCTTACTTCTTAACACTTTTTTATTTTATATGGACTTGTTATTTTTTAGTAATTAGTTTTAAGATTCTTCTGCTTTTTGCAGTAAAGCTAGTTAGCAGAGAACTCCCCAAACTCCTTCATTTCCAATGAGAAATCACGTTTCTATCCAGCCCCATCTTTTTCATGTCCCCAGTGTTCCATGGAAAAGACTGTTCAGAGTTTTCTGGAACAGCTTCTGAAGAACACTGAGCTGTTTCAGGATTTAAATATATATTTCACTGAGGGATATCAGCCATGTCTGTAATTTCCAGATTTCAAAGGAGCAGTAGATACCTAAGTAGGTGAACACAGGGGTCAAGAAAAACACTCTGAACAAGTCCAACATTTTTCAAAGTACTCTGAACAAGTCCAACATTTTTCCAGCTGCTTTTTATGTAAGCATTACATATTCATACTCTGTTTTTTTCAAGCTTTCTGGATTGGTAACACCTAAAAAAATCTGTTATTCATCCATGGCTCTTTCAGTGACGACAACACAATAGCCATGGGTTTGTCACCCCAATTAAATTCCTCTGCTCCCGTGAGGTGCACACAAATGTTCCAAACCATCTCTATGGTGTGGTTCTTAGGAGGGGCTCATTCTATTAATAATCTGTCACTGGAATCACACCCAGTCTTTCCCCTGTCAGGTTGGTTGTGTCACTTCAGGAGATTCTCTTCTGGTAAAGCATTCCAGGCTTGTTAGTAATGCTCAGGCTTGACACCCACCAGGAAATGAGCAGGGCTGGCATCCTGCCTCGGGTAGTGCCGTTAGGAGAGGAAGGATGGGGAGAGGGAGACAGGGACTCCCACCAAGCTCTTTCAAATGTAAGGAATCACTATCATGTCCCAACATCCTCACAAACAACTTCATGGGACCATGGAATCACAATTTAGCCATAGTTTAGCTCCTCCCTGCCTTAAAGCCCATCTTGTTTCATCCCTACCTTCCACTATCCCAGGTTGCTCCAAACCAGTCCAGCCTGGCCTTGGACACTTCTAGGCCACAGGATAGGGCAGCCACAGCTGCTCTGGGCAACCTGGTTGCCAGGGCCTTTTCACCCCCTGGATTTTTCCCTAATATCTCACCTCTATCACTTTGAAGCCATTCCCCCTCATCCAGGCCCTTGGGAATAGTCCCACCCCCTCTCTCTCCATCTTTCTTGTTGGCTCCCTTCAGGTTCTGGAAGGGTCACCCCAAAGCTTCTCTTCTCCAGACTGAACAACCCCAATTCTCCCAGCAGGGCTGTCCTATCCCTTTGATCCTCCTGGTGCCTCCTCTGCACTCTCTCCTGTGCTGGGACCCCCAAGCTGGAGGCAGCTCTGCAGGTGGGGTCTCACCTGAGCCAGGCAGAGTCACACCAAACATCTTTGTTGTCACAACTCACCGTCTGGACAATGGAAGGGAAGAATTTCTGTGGGGTTTTTGCAGGTATTTGTTCTACCTGCAGTCCCTGAGTTTGCTGTGCACCCACCTGGAGACACCTGCACTGTCAGGGGCTGTGTGGCCACGTGGACACTGAGCTGTCCCTCTCAGCAGGACTTGTCACCTGTGATCCAGAGCAAGGCTCAGCTCTGCCTGTTACATACAAAAATAATGCCCTGTCTCTTCCCCCTTCCTAAATCCTTGTTGTCTTTCTGGATTCCACACTCAATCAAGTGAGGATCTGGTATTTTGTCTATGCTTAGGAAACAGCAGAATATTATAAATAACAGGTGTGGTAATATTAATGTTAGAACAGAATGGAAGGTCCAAGGAGATTCAGTGAAAGGAAGGGACAGCCAGTGTGGCAATGAGTAAATTGGCAGTAGCTCCTCAAGCTTTGTTTCTACTCACAGACCTGTCCTTGTCCTTTTTATTCACATTAATTGTCTCAATATTGAACATTGCAGAGTTTTCAGAATTAAGGATGTACATAAAAGCACTGGAGGGACAGGACACAGGGAATGACTTCCCACTGCCAGAGGGCAGGGCTGGATGGGATATTGGGAAGGAATTGTTCCCTGGGAGGGTGGGGAGGGATGGAATTCCCAGAGCAGCTGGGGCTGCCCCTGGATCCCTGGAAGTGTCCAAGGCCAGGCTGGATGGAGGTTGAAGCACCCTGGGATGGTGGAAGGTGTCCCATGGCAGGGGGTGGAATGGGATGGGTTTAAGTCCTTTCTAATACAAACCATTCTGTGCTATAAAATATATTTTTATATAAATATAAATAAATGTAAATGCAAATGCCAATATAAATGCAAATACATAAGAATAAAAATAAATATATATATGTATATATATTAATATATATATTTCTTATTTTAAAAAGGGCACAAATATCTATAAATGTCAGTAATACATAGGGTTTTTCCTAAAACGTGTAATACTGGAATCACTATACCTTGGTATATTCATATTTTTATATATTATTTTCTATATTAACATATATATTATTTGCTATATAAACATCTAGAAAATGGTTAAATTCCTTTTTTTTTTTCTGTATTACCTGGAGGTTTTAAGCCATTCCTGGCCTTGCCTAATAGACTTGTTAGGAGGGATTTTTCAGAATACTGAAAGAGGGGACCAAACACTCCCCTGGCAGAGAGATCTGGGGATCTCTGTTTCCCACTTCTCTCTATCCCAAACTCTGGGAAGCAACCTGAAACCACACATTCCTAACACTAATTGGATATATTCATATTTAAGCAGCAATTTTGCAGACATTAAAATATTCACATTGAACTGTAAACTCTAGAATTAGTGACCCTTGCCTTTCTAAAGGAACATTTGGTAAATACACCAATAATTCACCAAAATACCAAAGTTCCCTCACTTCAAAGCAGCAGGGATTTCCTGATCCCAGTCAGAAATTCCTAACAGGAATTTCCATGCTCTACATCAAAGCTGCTTTTCTTTTGCAGTGCAGGGGGGAAAGTGGAATATTTTCACATCCACCTGCACTTAAAATCTGGCTCTGGGTGGGAATTCTCATGCAGATTTCTTTTCACCAGCTCAAAGAAAAGCAGCCTGAATCTTACCAAGATATGGTAAATGAATTGAATTTAATATAATTTTATTAATAATAAAAACTCAAATGTTTTTGAGCCCATATTTAAAACAATGTTTAGCTCCAGTGTTTCCCCTCTAATTGAGAATTAAAACAGACTTAATTGCCTTTAATTTAAAACTAATTTCAATTAAGCTGCTGGTTGTGTGAACAAAGACATTTTATATGTTGGTACCAATACACTTAAAATGTCTCTAGTAATTTGAATTAATTAATTAACTCTAGGAGAGTTCTGTAAGTCACTGGCAGTTCAAGTCCTAAGTGTCCTTTTCATTCCAAAAAATGTAATTTATAAACCTTTGAGTAACCACTACCACAAAACTGCTTTTCCATATAGAAATCATATAATTCCAGCTCAATTTAAAAAAAAATAAAAAATTACATTTTAGATTATTAAATGCTTTCTAGATTTTAAACTCAGAGACATTTCCAAAGCTAATTTTCATGTCATAAGAAATATAATTTCAGAGACTGGAGCACTCCAGACCCTCTGTCATTTCATTGCCATTAATAATGTCATTTATATCCACTTTTTCAAAAAAATACACAACTGGAAAATATTGTAAAATTCTCAAATTACTTTTAGCTTGATTATTTTCTATTAACAATTGTGATATGGATTCCTCCCCCTCTTTTTGATTTCAAAACTCAGCTGAGGAATGTAGATGAGCCGTCTGTAAAGTAAATATTAACGTCTCATTCATCTCTTTTCAGAAAACAAAATTAACTTTGTGTGCTAAAACAAATGTTGCAATTTATATTTCGGCTTTTGCTACATTAAATTAGATCAGCTCAGCTTGGGCAATTCCTCCGTATTTATATTCAACAAATCTAAGAAATAAATGATGTCCTCTCTCTCATTTTTTTCTTTTAACTGATGAGTAGAAGTGCTAAAAATCTGCAAGACCATGAGCAAGATCAGCCCATCACTCCAAAGTGATTTGGGGTTTTTCAGTTGTATCACAAATTCTGGATAGATTTAATCATCAGTGTTGTTTGAAGTGATTAGATGGGAATAAAACCCGTTTTGTTTTTAGTTTTAGTGATCACCATTTAATTTACAAAATCTGTTCAACTGTACAAAAATACACTGAGTTTTTCTAATAAAAAAGTAAATTAGATCATTTTTTTCAATTAAATAATTTAATAAATTGAGTACTCAATAAGTTAAATAATTAAATAAATTTTACTTACCAAAAGAGCAGCACAATACAACGATAACACACAAAACCTTCATCTTAGATCGGGATAAATTTATCGTCCAATCCATCCTTTTTTTTTTCTTACAAGATCAGAATTTTCTGGCAAGATTAGAAATTTTCCCAAATTCCCTTTGGGACCCACAGCTCTGGGCAGAGCAGGAGTGACCCTCACACGGGAGGGGACAAGGTGAGTGTGATGGTCAAGGGGGAAATGCTCTTAAACTCCAGCCCCTTGCATAACGCCAACCCTTGGTGGAGGTTTGGGCCACACCTGTACCTGACAGCCCGAGGATTTTCAAATTAGAGCCTGGTACTTTCCCTCTAGGGAAGGTAAATAAGAAACTCTCTGCTTGAAAAGGTCAGCGGGAGTGAATCTGAGCATGAAATGAGCAGGAATGGAGACAGGTCTACACCCTTGAAGGCCACAATCACACATTCATCTCGCAGATATTTAAGTTGAGGGTGGACACGGAGACAGGAGTTTGGCTGGGCTCTGAGTTTACATTTCAGTCGCACAAGTCGGGTCTGAATGGCGAGCAAACATTTCCTGAGGCTCTTTGTGGGTCGCTGTGAGCAGCAGGAGCCCGGGGTGATTGCTATGAGAAGCCCATTGGGCTCATCCTTCCTTCCCAGCACTCATTCCTCGGGTCCATCCATTGCCAAAACTGCAAACTGACAGCTTTGGCACAGTCTGGGATTTCTCCCCCGGAGAATGGGCAAAGGGATTCAGGAGAACTTCTCTGAGGGGATGCCCAGGGGCAAACCCACGGATAAAGTGGGAAAATCCAGCAAATCCACATGTGGCTTTTGCAGATCCATGGGGTAGTGGGTAAAGTTGAAGGAGGAACTGCCACACCCCTGAATCCAGTTGAGAATTAAAAAGGTTTCCAATTATTTTGAGCCATCACCAATATTGAGTTTGGTGCTTTATCCTTTTAATTCTTGATCAGGATTGATCAACAGGTGAACAGACTGTCTTTGGGTTTGGGTTCCCTCATCCCCTTGTTCCTGTTCTCTTTCCAGAATCCTGCTCCTCTTTCCTCTCACACCTCTTCCAAACCCAACATTTCTTGTTCAAGGTGAACCCAGGAAAAATAAAAACATTCCTATTTTCATTTTCCATCACTTTTTATTTAATTCTCACTAAACCCTGCACTCAGGAAAAGCCAAAAACTTTTTTCATCCCTGATGGAGAGGCTTCATCACCAGCTCAGTTCCAGGTTTAGAGGGACAGTTTTCCAAAAAGATGGCTGAAGAAAAGTAAATGTTTGTCTGGATGACCTGGAAGTTGTCTGGAAATCAACTCTAATTCACTCAGCTGGAGGTTTTTATGAGTTATTAATTAAATGTTTAGTTTGATTGGATTGCAAAGTTATTTTATACTTGTAAAACCTGTAGGGGACAGTTCTGTTTTGAATACCCAAGGGTTTTTTTGTAAATGATGGAGATAATTTATATTAAAAATACATTTTTCACAGGTAAAGAACCAGTAAACACTGGCATATACATTAATAACAAAATAAATACAAATTCAGTTTTCCTAATTGAGGAACTAAATAGGTTTTAGAAGCCTGGATTCATTCACATAAATGTTATTTCTCTGTAAAATTTCTATGATACAAAGACCCTCATTGCTTGGATAACACAGAAAGATTAAAAGTTCCTCCCAGAGTTGCTGAAATTACCTCAAGCACACCTGTCACGATGTGAGGGACTGACGTGCGCCCGCTCCTGCCTGGTTGTGCAAGAACTGGGTAAATTGAACATCCTTGACCTTTCCTCAAGTGTTACTAAGGGAGAAACAATTTGTGATTCACAACTCATTTCTGCCTGGGTCGCCTCTTTGACGTGATCTGTCTTTGGCTTCATCTTCCTGCATAAAAAAAGGTTGAAAAATCGGAGGGGAGGGGAAAAATCATCCCAACTTTGGGGAGAAATCATCCCA
>NC_031797.1:1851391-1858147 GCF_001522545.3 Parus major | reverse complement strand
CTTTGGGGAGAAATCATCCCAGCTTTGGGGAGAAATCATCCCAGCTTTGGGGAGAAATCATCCCAGCTCTGGAGGTAAATAAACCAGACGTAAATAAAATAATAAAATTGAAACAAAGGAGCTTTGAGGATGATTCTGGGGGTCTCCAAGGTTAAGCCAAAAGGCACAACCCCCCTGTTTTCACTTGGAATTTTAAGTACAAGCAGCCCAGTTGACTCTGCTCAAACTCCTGGATGGAAGAGCTCCACACACACCTGCACCAAGAGGGAGGCCTGATACTGTTAAAAATTAAGATTTCAATGAATTTTTGCAGGCAAAACCTCCTCACAGCAGTAGGTTCTATCCCAAACACCTTTGTGATATAAAGGTGGTGGGGATGAAATGAGAGCTATTGAAACAAAAGCTGCTCTTCCATGATGTCTCTGCAGTCACATTTACATAACCCAATATCGTTTCCCTTTATCAGAACTGGGTGTTTGCACCCCCTGGGAGGGACACCTGACACACTCCTGACTTCACCCAGTAAATGAAAGTGAAGGGAAAGCTCTCACTGCTTTGGGAGGAATGCAGCACCTTAAGCTGTGGGTTAATTTATAATTTCTTTTTTAAACCTGCTGTTCGAACCAGGAAGTAACTTCCTTAAGAGAACTTCAGTCTGAAACAGGGAAAATTCCTGCACTTGGGGCAAAGGAAAGCTCAGTATGAAGTAGCTTGAGAAGGAATTCATAACAACTTTCATTCTTTGTCTGTCCCGTGTCAATGAATGCTCACTAAACTCTGATTGATTTATCAGGTTTTACCAGTTGGTTTTGTAACCAAATACTTCCTTCTGCTGGCATTAACCGAGAACTGCATTTGAAATCCAAAATCCAGCCACCCCAGGGCTGTGGAAGGAAGTGGTTGTGGAAGAGTATTTTATTCTCATTTAGAAGGAAGGTTGTGGAAGAGTATTTTATTCTCATTTACTTCTGCATTAGGGCTTGCTCTCAGTGTGTCACTGCTGTCTGAACAGAAATCCTCTCAGCAGCTCCTCTGCCAGGTGTGCCCCACACCCAAACCCACCTGTGACACAGGTGACTCCCTAAAATTCGAACATGTCAGCCTTGAAAGCTGAAAGGAGAATTTGGATGATGTTTCCTGTGAGTGGGTGCTCAAACAAAAACCTTTGGCTATTGAGTGACCTCAACATCCCTTGGTGTGCATGGGGAGAATCCAGAGCCTGCAATGGAGAACTGAAGCAATTCCATGGCCCAGGGAGAGTTTCTGAGGGAGTAACCAGACACAGACAATGCACCACAGAGGAAAAGTGTCCAGAAAACCGTGTGAAATCTCCCTGGTTTAAGGGGTATGAACACATTTCAGGTGCCACTGGGAGAGGAGAGAAAACATTCCTGAGGACATGGTTCAGTGGAACCCAGAATGGGCTGGGTTGAAAGAAACCTAAAATACAATCTCATCCCTCAAGCTGCCATGGGCAGGGACACTTTCCACTAGAAGGATGATGATTTGCCCCCAGATAAACTGTTTCAAACACTAAATAAAATAAAACAATCAGCTGATCATTCTTAATAAATCCATAAAAGCCCTCACCTGCCACGATGTTGTGCAGCCAGGACAGGACATCTGTCCCAGAGGTGATCCTGGAGTTCAGTGGCCTCTTGCACTCAGTCCTCGTGTTCTGAGTGGGTCTGGGCAGCCCCCTGGGGCCAAGGAATGAGGGGGTCCCTCCAGGATTCCCAGTGTCCCCAGTGTCAGGAGCCACCAGACCTGTCAGTGCCCACAGGGAGGCTGCAGAAGAGTCCCAAGTTCTGCTCCTCCTGCGCTGGGGACCCCGGGCTCTGGCACTGATGGAGATGTGCAGGTCTGGAAGGGGAGAAGATCCTTCAGCATCAGGAGCTGCAGCAGGGGGAGGCTGGGGAGGGTCCCCACTGTCACCCTGGTGCTGGAGGGACAGCGATGCCTGTGCCCTTTGTGTCATGGGGGGCTTTGGGCCGAGCACCAGTGAGGGGTTGAGGGGCTGTGGGACCAACTCATCCACGGTGCTTTCCCCAAGGACAGGGGACCAGGGCTGAAATCTGTCACCCAGGGCTGTCCCTGTGCCCGTTCCAGACCCACAGTTCTCCTCTGACGCTGCCACAAATCCCAGTGAGGGGGGTTTGGCCTCTGGCAGCTTCTCCCTGATCACTGCCGGGTCCTTCACGTCGAGCACCAACCTCCTGAGACCTGCTGGGAAACAGAGAGGGCTCAGTAACCAGCAGAAATTAAAGGATTAATACAAGGAGAAAAGTTCTGTATTTTTTTTTTTTTTCATTTTTTCAGTTAATTAATTTATTTAATTAATTACAAAGGATGCTGGCACTGCCCAGGCTCCCCAGGGAATGGGCCCGGCCCCAAGGCTGCCAGAGCTCCAGGAGCGTTTGGACAGCGCTCTCAGGGATGCTCAGGGTGGGCTTGTTGGGGGGTCTGGGCAGGGCCAGGGGCTGCACTGATCATCCCTGAGGGATCCAGCTCAGGAGATTCTGGGATTTTGTGTGATTTTGGAGTTTTTGGGGAGATTTGAGCTTGCTGTTTTTCTTTTGGGATCGATCTGCTCCAAACACAGCCATTGGATGTAGCAGAGCCAAGACTGTTCCAGCCAGGGACTCGAATCCCCCTTCCCCAAGGAATCCTTCAGAATTCCTATCAGGAATATCCTGATATCCTATAAGGAGTGGGATCTCCCACATTAGAGGGAGCAGCTCCTCCTCAGCCCCACAGGAGACAGAGGCTTCTCTGCAATAATTTATATATTTATAGAATCATAGACAGAATTGAGTTGGAAGGGACTCCAGAGCTCATCCAGTCTCACTCCCTGCCATGAGCAGGGACACCTTCCACTATCCCAGCTTGCTCCAAGCCCCATCCAACCTGTCTGAATTCAAACTATTTTTGTGTTTGTTTTATAACCTTATGTAAAAAGTTTCTCTTTTTGCTTTGTTTTTTTTTTCATTCCATTCTGAATTTTCACCTCATAGCTGTTGCTTTAGTCGCCTAATTCTAGCATTTTAAGACATCAGATATTGGTAGAACCTTTATGTGAAAGAAATTTGGGGGGTTTAGGGCTTTAAAAATACAATGAAACCTTTTTTCTGGGAGTTATTTCCTACACCACAATAATTCTTATTGTATTCCTAGACTCAACTGCACTTTTTCCCCTGAGTGCTGGAGCATCAAGACCAGTTTATGTAGGAAGAAATTTCAGGAACATTTTTTTTTCTTGTGCTCAACTCTCAGATATCAGATATTTGCAGTCAGGGGAAAAGAAATCACTGCAGATAATGGGTTTGGGCTTTGTGCTTATTCAAATATTGGAATTTGGGCACAATTGCAGCAAGTGTTAAAAAGTCGCTCCCTGAACTCTTTCTAGAAAAGGTTTGGGCCTCACTGCTGCCTGATGCAGGTACATTCATGGAATCCTGGAATGGTTTGTGTTGGAAAGGACCTTAAATCCCACCTCATCCCACCCCTGCCATGGCAGGGACACCTTCCACCATCCCAGGCTGCTCCAAGCCCCGTCCAGCCTGGCCTTGGGCACTGCCAGGGATCCAGGGGCAGCCCCAGCTGCTCTGGGCACCCTGTGCCAGGGCCTGCCCACCCTCCCAGCCAACAATTCCTTCCCAATATCTCACCTAAATTTCCCTTTTTTCAGTCTGAAAGAGATTTGGAAGATTCAGGTCTCCTTCTTTTGGGTACCCAGAGGGAAAAATAGCAAGGACAACTTCCAATTCCAAAGGATCGAGTGCATGTGTGACTGTGCCACTCCTGTCTCCTTTAACAGCTTTGAAAACACACAGCAAACCTCCCCTCCCACCACAGGGAATACGCTCAAGTCTTTACTATTTGGGATTTTTTTATCTCTTTTTCATCCCCAAAATAATCCACAATAATTAGAAACTGTTTAATTACCTTCTGCCTTGAGTTCCTGCCTCTGCACCGCATGCACGTGCAGGCACAGATATTTTTCAAGAAATTTTTAATGCATTCTGCTAATATTAATCCCATAATATAAATCTATAATATACATATAAAATATAAAAATATTTCTACATTGATTTGACATATAAATGCACATTCATAATTCCCTTTAAAAAAATTTTCACCCCCCCCCCACACCTCAATTAAAATTTCAGTTTCCCTGGAGCATTCCATGAAAAAATTACCACAAGGTCCATCCTACCTGTTGCTGTGCACAGGCTGAAATAAAATGCCAGGACTAGGAATACATTTTGTGTCAAATATTTCCCAGAGCAACATTTCCAAGTCATGTTTTTGCCTTGAGACTCTTTGTCCAAGTGAAAAGTTGTTCCGGGCTCCTCACAACTCTGCTCCCTCTGCAAGCAAATTCCAAATGTTATGGAAGTCACTCAGGTAATGCAAGCTGAGGTGGGTTGGCTGAGCAGCTGACACACCTTAAACCCTCCTTAGTTTGGGAAGTTGTTGTTATCTGGGCAGAACTGGGGGCCCAGTGGGCTGAACTAGAGGCACAAAAATGCACTTTGGGTTGGGAATCCAGTTCAGAACCTCAGGAGCAGCCACATCGCCTGGATGTAAGGCTTTGTTTGGGGAAATTTGGGGTGTAAAAATGGGGTTGTGGCAACATTAATGGAAAAGCATTTGGATTTTAAATCGGTAAATAAATATTGGGGTTAATGGGATGAATTTTGGGCAATGAGTTGATCTCCAACAGCAGCATTACCATTACTGACCATGAGAAAATGTGTTGGTGACAAAAAACAACTGTGGGAGAAGAGCCAGGTGGTCACTCAGGGGGTCTCTCTCCCCAAAAACCTCTCCCAGAGCACATGGAGATGATTTGGCTTTGCAGGAGTAATCCCTCACACCACTTTTTCCTCAAGTAAAGGAAACTGCTAATGAAAAAAAATATTCCTGAGTGATTTTGTGATTAAAATCCAACTCAAACAGACTTGGGACAGAAATGTGCTGAGCCAGGGATCCTGGAGGAGATTGGGATGCTCATCACCTCCTCTCCTGCTCCATTCTGACCACAGAGGGATTAATTGGGATGAGTTCCACAACAGGAGACGCTTTTCCTTCTGATTTCCAGCTTTACAATGAACCCACTGGGCTGTGACTCCCTCTGGCCCTGCTCCAGGGGATCTTCAGGTACCTGAATGTCCCAGCAGTGCCTGGAGATGTTCAAATGTGTCCTTTGGGGCCACAGTAGCTCACTGATCTCATTGCATACCCAAGTGATGCCAGTAAATACAAACCTTAAACCTGATCACGTCCCTGCTGCCCTAATTAGGCAGAGATTCTGCAAAGGCAGCTTTTTCAGAGAGAAGAAATTAAATTATAGCTGGGAAACGCTCAGAGTTTGTTTGCAGAGAGAAAAATGCATCTCGTAGGTTATCACNCTGCCAGAGCTCCAGGAGCGTTTGGACAGCGCTCTCAGGGATGCTCAGGGTGGGCTTGTTGGGGGGTCTGGGCAGGGCCAGGGGCTGCACTGATCATCCCTGAGGGATCCAGCTCAGGATGTTCCACCGTTCTATGATTCAATTTCAAAAACTCAAGGGAGCTGGCAAGCCTTGTGTTCAGCTTGTGAAACCAGAGCTTGGTTCTTGTTCCCCCTTAAGCCCAGCTGGTGCAGAGGCAGATCCAGGTCAGCTGGGGACAAGGCAAAGCACGGCCCTGGTGACCATCTCTGGGCCAAAGCCCAGCCTTGAGCATGTCAGTATTCTAATTCAGTGAGGCTTCAATCCCTCCATAATTAAACATCTAAACATCTTTGAAGTGCTCTACTGAAAACATATCTTTAAAACCAGGATCCTATTGGTGATTTTATAATTAATTAGGACCATATGATCATTGAATGGCCTGGGCTGGGAGGGATCTTAAAGACAACCACGTTCCACCCCCTGCCATGGCAGGGACACCTTCCACCATCCCAGGCTGCTCCAAGCCCCGTCCAGCCTGGCCTTGGGCACTGCCAGGGATCCAGGGGCAGCCACAGCCTCCCTGTGCCAATCCTTCACAGCCAACAATTCCCCATAACCCATATAAATACCCCTTCTTCACCTTAAATCCATTCCCCTTTTCCCATCAAATTGTTCTATTATTTAATATTTGACACGGGGAGGATTTGCTGTCTGGAGCTGCTCTCTGGGCAAAGCCTGGCTTTGTCCCCATGTCCCTGCTCCGTGCCTGCTCTGCTCAGCCAAACCAAATGGGGTCTCACCTTGCACATCCTGTGGGCCACTAGAGGCCATCCTAAACCTCAGAAAACAAAGCAATAAAACATGTGGAAATAAAAGACAACATAAATCACAAAAGATTAATTAAAGCTCAGGTATTTTTAAAGCTGAGCCAGCAGTTTATTTCAGGATTGGCTGTCCTGTACTTGCACCCTCATGAGTTTGGTGTGGTTTTTCCTGCTGGATTTGCTGCTGATGGAGCAGCTCTGCTGTAACGAAAGGCTGAAGGAATTGGGATCGTTCAGCCTGGAGAGGAGAAGCTTTGGAGTGAACTCATTGTGGCATTCCTGGGAGCCTGCAATAAATATGGAACAAGAAAGAGACTGTTTGAAAGGGCCTGGAGGGACAGGACACAGGGAATGGCTCCCAGTGCCAGAGGGCAGGGCTGGATGGGATATTGGGAAGGAATTGTTGGCTGGGAGGGTGGGCAGGCCCTGGCACAGGGTGCCCAGAGCAGCTGGGGCTGCCCCTGGATCCCTGGCAGTGCCCAAGGCCAGGCTGGACG
>NC_031797.1:1846745-1850741 GCF_001522545.3 Parus major | reverse complement strand
CCCAATATCCCATCCAGCCCTGCCCTCTGGCACTGGGAGCCATTCCCTGTGTCCTGGCACTCCAGGCTTTTGGAAATAGTCTCTGTCCATCTTTCCTGCCAGCTCCTTCAGGCCCTGGATGGTTTCAAGCTGTACCAGGGCAGGCTCAGATATTGGATATTAGGATACATTTTTTTCATGGTTTCAAGCACTGAAGAGGTTTCCCAGGGTAGTGGTGCAGTCACCTTCCTGGAATTGTTCAAAAAAGGTGTTATTGTGGCACTTTGGGATGTGGTTTAATGGTGGCCTTGGCAGTGCAGGGGTAATGGTTAGACTGGATGATCTTAAGGGTCTTTTCCAGCCTTAATTCTGTGATTTTATGGCCCTGTTTTATGTTTGTGTCTTAGCTCATGCTCAGGTTCTTCTTGGCCACATGTTGTCCTTACAGACTCCTTCCAACTGGGAATAAATAAATATAGAAAGCAAAGAATTCTCCAAATGCAAGAGTTCAAACAGTATTACAAAAAACTCACTAAGCCTTCCTTGAAATTAATATATGGACTTCCATTTCTTGCCTCTTGCAGTTCTTACAACAATAATCCAGCAATCACAGGCTTTAAAAGTATGAGAAGAACAATCAGTGCATATTCTACTTGTCCTGTTTCACCTCCCATTTTACATTTTCAAACTGGAAGAATTTTTCTGAGCCCCACTAAATGAAACATAAATTGAGTTCAAAGGAGCAGAATGTCCCTAATGTGGGAATGATCCAAGAAAGAAGCAGGAAATGTCTTAAAGGACTCTCAGCAGTTTCTTAGCGTTATTTACCCAGGGGATAAAACACCATCAAAGGATGTTTGTTCCTCTCTGGTTGAACATCAATCTGTCTTATATCACATTACTCTGAGATTTAGCTCATACAAACAGAAATTAGTCCAAGCAAATCTCTGCCCTGAGATTTGCCAACTGCATTTCTTCTGTTTCAGACAGCAAAAACTGATGAAAAATCGAAGATAAAACCTCCCATTTCTGTATTACCCTTTAGTTTGGCTTCTTATATATACTTAATTTGAAATTAGTCATGATGAGGCCAGAACACGATGCTGGGTGTTTGTCCTGCTGACTGAAAAAGTAGAACCCAAAACCTGCAAGGAAGGCAATTCTCTTCAACTTAAATCCACTTTTCATATCAAGAAAGTTGTGGGTGTTTTTTATATCTGGAATCAAAGGACAGGATTTACTGATATTTTTTTTTTTTCTTAGTTTTAAGGAAATCTGTGGATTGCACAGCTCTTAATCTCACTGCCATCTGAAACAATTGGTCAGTTTTGCAAACAAAACTAAATATTTCTACAAGGAAAAGTTTGTGTTGGCCCCGTGTGACCCTTCAGGGATAGAAAGGACCCATCAGGAAACGGCGACATTCTAAACTCAAATATTTGTCCTGCTTTAAGCCTCCAGTGAATCTTGTCATCTTTGTCCTGGCTGAGGTTTAGGGATAGGGAGGTCCCAGGGAAGGAGCTGCTCCTGCAGATTTTGAAATAAATGAGAAGGAATCCATCTCCATGCTGCTGATAATCAATTATCTGAGGCTTTTCTTGCCTCAGTCAAGGGCCAGCTCAGCAGAGACCCCCCAGCTGTCCTGGGAAATGCAGGTGGACAGAAGAAATCCACAGCCCTTTCCAACCAATTAAATCTGTGAGGTCAGCAGGGAAACAATCCAAAATCACGACGAGTTGTGTTGATGTCACCAGCTCAGCAATGCAGATAAATGATGATATTTTACCCCAGCATGTTTAGAGCCAGTAAGGACCAATTTAGCTGGAGGCAAAGACTGTTCCTGGAACTCCTGTGGGCCATGGCTGTGCACACATGGATGTGCTTCCCAGGGTCTGTGCCTCTGACTGTACTCATTCCTTTCCTTTCCCAGTACATTCCGTACTGGGATCAGCTCTGCAGTGAGGAGAATTATTTAAAACCTCCCTGCAGTGTGAAATTCCTACACAAATATAGAATTATTGCACAGGGAGCGAACGTGAATAATCATGGCAGTGATGCAGATACAAGGAATGCACCTGCTGCCCTTCTCTCCTGGGAGAAGATCCAAGTTTTCCTGTGGAGTTTGGGATATTTCAGAGAGGAACAAAACAGCTTTGGTTCTGTCCCTCTGCTCCACTCTGGTGAATCTCCACTTAGAGCACGAGGGCCAGGTCTGTGTTCCCCAACAGAGCAGGGACAGGGACTGGCTGGAGAGAGCCCAGGGGAGGCCACAGAGAGGATTGGAGTGATGGAGAACCTGGCTAAACACCAAGGGAATTGGGATTGTCCAGCCTGGAGAAGAGAAGGCTCCAGGGAGAGCTCAGAGCCCCTTGCAGGGCCTAAAGGGGCTCCAGGAGAGCTGGAGAAGGACTGGGGACAAGGCCTGGAGGGACAGGACACAGGGAATGGCTCCCCACTGAAAAAGTGGAATTTAGATGGGATATTGGGAAGGAATTCCTCCCTGTGAGGGTGGGGAGGGCCTGGAGTGGATTTCCCAGCCAGCTGTGGCTGTCCCTGGATCCCTGGCAGTGCCCAAGGCCAGGCTGGACGGGGCTTGGAGCAGCCTGGGATGGTGGAAGGTGTCCCTGCCATGGCAGGGGTGGCACTGGATGATCTCCAAGTTCCTTTCCAACACAAACTATTCTGGGATTCTCCTCAAACAAGTGGATGAGCCCACATGTCTCAGTGTTGGGGCAAATGAGCCCTTCCATGAAGGGAAGGGGAATAAATGCAGCAGAGTAGGGATTGTCCCTTCTCTGGGACAGGCTGGGAATGTCCNTGAACGTTCCATTTCTCCCAGCCTTTCCTCTCAGCAGAGCTGCTCCATCCCTCTGAACATCCTGGTGGCCTCATCTGAATTTGCTCCAATTAAGCAGAAGTGAGAAACTCAGGGAGCAGTGACAATTCCCACAGTGGGGGAGTTCCCCTTGGTGCATTCAACCCGGTGATTTCTTCACTCATGGAAAACAGACAGTCAGATTTGATTGGAAAAAACTCTTCATTCCACTCAACTCCTGTAGTACGGAGATTGTGGGATGAATTAGAGCTTTAAATACCACCCTGAGCCTGGCTCTGCACAGCCCCTGCAGGCACAGAGCCAAGGGACAGATTGGGTGACACACGCTGCCGTTGAACAGGCTGATTTTCACACCACCCCCTGCAACCAGCTCCATGTTTGAAGGGTTTTTTCCCAGCATTTTGTGGAATAAATAAAGGTCTGAGTGAATTTGTTTGGAGAAAAATGTAATGGAGAGAGCAAAGGTTTGTTTACTTCAAGAACCTCAATGGAAAATACAGTATTTGCGGAGGAGGTTGGGTTATTGTGCCATCTTAAATTCCTAAATCTTTAATTCTTTTCATTCATTTCATAACAAAACATCTCTCATATGGAGGCTTCTCCCTGCCAGCAGTTTTGTTCCTGATTGAATCATTAACCTTGACATCTTTTGTGTAGAACATTAAATTAATCTTTTTGCCGTCATCTGGAATAATTAAAGTAGGGACACTTTGTCTAATGAGTTATAACAGCACAGTTCAAAGGGAGTCTTTCTTTTGTGGCATCATTGAATTAGCTGGATCCTTCCAGTCTGTTCCAATGAAATCCAAAATGCCAGCTTGTAGGAGCTGATAGATCCCAGGATTATTCCATACCTGACACAGACACTGTGGAAAATTCAGTTCTGCTCTGCAGTTTAAAAGAAGGCCAGGATCCCTCAGCTGATGAGGCCAGTTTTGGGAGGTTCAGCAAACCATGGGCCAGGTCCTGGCCTTGGGTCACACCAGTCCCCTGCAGCTCCAGGCCAGGGGAAGAGGGGCTGGAAAGCTGGAAAAGGTCCTGGAAGAGCTGGTGATCATCACTGAACTTGTTCCAGGTGGTCACTTTCCACCATCCCAGGCTGCTCCAAGCCCCGTCCAGCCTGGCCTTGGGCACTGCCAGGGATCCAGGGGCAGCCCCAGCTGCTCTGGGCACCCTGTGCC
>NC_031797.1:1833080-1843805 GCF_001522545.3 Parus major | reverse complement strand
CATGGAACAGGATGGGATTCTCCATGCGAAAGGCTGGGATTCCAGGATCTCAATCCTGTGCAGAAGCAGCTCCCAGAGCTCCCAGGGTGTTGGCAGAGCAGCCCAGGAGAGGGACTGGCTTTGCCTCTCAGCAGAGGAGGATTTGGCACAGCCCCAAAACTGAGGAATTTTCTTCCTTAATGCTCCATTGACCGTCCCGAGGTCAGGGGAGTTAGGTGACCAATTCACAGCCAATTATAAAGAGATTTAATGACAAAGAAGCCTCCAGAAGGATTAGGAATCTTCTGTTACCTTGCTTTTTACTGACCTCTGCTTCTGGGCTGAGGTGAACTCATTCCAGATGGAACAGCTCTGGGAAAAGCAAGCCAGAGGTCAGCAGGCTTGGCTGGTTGGGAATTGTCCTTTCACTTTGTCAGTGGATCCCTACCTTTGCTTGGAAGCATAAATTCATTCTAAAAAGAACTTGAGCATCCCTTTGGCTTCCTTTCTCACCTACAATCTCCAGCTGGAACATCTTGGTTCCCCCAGCATCCTCAGGGAGAAAATACCTCAAATTCCTATTTAAGATCCCCCTGTGCACTGTGGCTGTGGCAAACTGCACAAATCCACCCAGAAAACATTCCTGCAGTGAGAGGGAGGAGGATGTGTCAGAGGGAATTCCTTGGGAATATCACTGAAGGTAATGGATCTTCAAAGCTCCTCCAGTTCTGTTCCAGGTCCCAGAAATGCTGTCAAGGATTCCCAGCATGGATCCAGGGACCTCTCTGGATCCACATCCAGCCTTTTCCTCTGGGATTTGGGGAAAAGCCCTTCCAGTGAGGTTTCTCAGACCTGTGGGCTGAGGGCCTCTGGTTCCCACATCATTTGAGCAGAAAATTATTATTGTCAGAGTTGTTTCAGTCCCAGAGGGTCACTCTGACATAGAGAATAATGAAATAAATCCCTTACTGAGATTCTCATCTCTTCCAAACATCCCTGAAAATTATCCTAAAGCTTCCCAAAAGCACCTTTCCATGTCTTTAGAGGATGCACAGGAATAACTGAAGTTTCAGGCCTGAAGTTTGAAGGTTTTAGGTAGCAAGTGCACTAATTTTCTCATTGAGAAGCTTCTTTTTACAGATCAAAAGCAGTAAAACAGTGAAACAATGCTCTTCCAGAAGAGAGTGGTAATGTCAAGGGTTGATGCATTATGATGGTACCAACACATAAATATCTTTTCTTTAAGAGTCTTTACAGCCTTTATTTCACACTAATTCCAACAATAAGGATTTTAATAATCTGCTACTCTGATGGCAACCTTGAAATTGCCATTTACAACACTGACTTCAAACTGATTGGAAAAAAGCTGCTCCTTGATATTTCCATGCAACTTTTTATCAAAAATATCTGACCAAAAGATAGGTATTTCTTTAACCTTCCCTCTCAAGATCTCTGAAAACATGACAATTATTACCAAACCTTCACAAGTTTACCACTAAATACTTCAAAGGAATTACAGGTGGAATATTGCTCAAGGCTGAATGGTTTTAGAGGTAAATTGTTTCTTGATTAAAACCTTGAAATGCTCTTTTTTTGGGGGGAGCATTTATTCACACATGGATCAGCCCATCATAACACCCTGAAGCTTTTCCCACTTCTTTATATGTAAATTATTATTTTCTGGCCCCTTACTGACAGTGGGATTTTGAGGATTAATTGTTCCTATGCTAATTTTAGAATTATTTTAAGCTCCTCTATCAGAAGAGCAGCTACAGTGAAACTGTGCAGAGTTGCCTTCAATAGGGATTGTTTGCAGGTAACAAATATCTAGAAAATAAATTCTTGATTTATTGGGCTTTTTTAAATTCACGAGGACAAAAACCTGGAGAAATTATTATACAGGAAAGCTTTGTGAAAAGACAGATAATTTGATTGTACAATATTGAAAAATATTTGATTGCCAGTCTGACTAATTAATGTATTAAAGAAAATTATTGAGATAAATCCATTTTGTTACCTGCTGTGTGAACCTCGATGGGAAGCAGCAGCAGCAGCCAGAAATGGCTCCTGGGATCCTGTTTTCCCCAGGCCATTCCAGGGGCAGGAATGATGTTACTGCTGGACTTGGGAGAACAGGAAAGCCTCAGGTCTCTGGTTCACCAGAACACAAAAGGATCTGGGATTTGCATTTGTAAAGCAAAAATGATCCCAGGAGTTCCCAAACTGCAGATTGGAAGGGCAAAGCTGGGGTGGGTCTAGAACCAGGAAATAGGAGAGAATCACAGAATTCCGGAATCATTTCGCTTGGAAGAGCCCTCCAAGGTCATTGAGCCCATCCCGTGCCCCATCCCCACCTTGTCCCCAGCCCAGAGCCCTGGGTGCCACATCCTGGTGTTCCTTGGGCACCTCCAGGGATGGGCACTGCAAACCTCCCTGGGCAGCCCCTGCCAAGGCCTGAGCTCCCTTTCCATGGGGAAATTCCTGCTGATGTCCAACCTGAGCCTCCTCTGGCCCAGCCTGAGGCCGTTCCCTCTCCTCCTGTCCCTGTTCCCTGGGAGCACAGCCCGACCCCCCCGGCTGTCCCCTCCTGCCAGGGACTTGTGCAGAGCCAGAAGGGCCCCCTGAGCCTCCTTTTCTCCAGGCTGAGCCCCTTTCCAGCTCCCTCAGCCCCTCCTGGGGCTCCAGACCATTCCCAGCTCCCACTCACATCCCAAGGTTCCTCAAGACATTCAGTGAATTGGGGCCCTGGATTTTGAGGATGCAGAATTGATGTTTAATTCTCCATTGATCTCTGCTCCGTGTCTCCATAGACAGGAACACCTCCATGGTGAGAGGAATGAGGGGTTTGTCTTTACAAACAAGCTGTGGGGCTGCTGATAAGATGCAGCTATCAGTGAGAGACAACAGAAACAATGGGATGGATTCCACTGAAAGATGAAAGAGGCACTGAAAGAGCACGTGAATTCCACAAGAGTTAAGAATTAAGAAGGGATTATGCACTGGGAGGAGGGGAAGGTATCCCAGGTATCAGGAATTCCGGGCAGTCTGTACCTCTCAAGTCCCTCAGCCCATGGGGAAAGAGAGAAAGGACAAGCAGCCGGGAATTAGGATAAAAAGGAGGCTGCGCCCTCCAAAAATTTGAGAGACCCCAGGGGAATTCCCCATGGCCTCTCCCTTTATTCGAATAAAGTAAAAGGACTCCTCTGTCTCGTTTATGGACATAAACCTCTGGTGTTTGTGGATTGATTTTCCTGACGATGGGAAACACAAGGGGGACTCACAGCACCCAGGTGACGCTCCCAGACACAGCTCCAGCTCTTCTCACTGCAGTGATTTCTTGGAAAAGTCACTTGATTCCAAGGCAAGGAGCAAGGATGTGCTGAGGGCACTTTTCCCCTCACAAGAAATGAGTTGTAAACCTTGCAGCAGCCCAAATAACATTTCCCTGGTGGTTTTGAGGTGCTCTCCAAGCCAGGAATTTGGGGCAGCAGAGGCTCGGGAGGTTCCCAGCCCAGCTGGGTCAGTGGGAGCAGAGGCTCTGCATTGTCTCACCCAGAACCTGCTGGGTGGAGACTTTCCTTCCATTCACCTGGAAATAATACAGCTGAATCCTAGACCTGATTACGAGTCCAAAGGGCTTTTCTGAAAGAAAATGGCACAAATGCCTGGAGTTCTGTGGGATCACAATCCTACAGAGGAGATTAATATTTTTCCAGGTGCATTTTCTCTTTGTAGAAAGGCCCAGTCTTGCCCCAGGCAATGGACTCAGATGTGGATGTGCCAGTGCTGTGTTGTCCTGGAGGTCTTGAACCCAAATCCTGACCTAAAACCTGAGTTTCACTGAAATCTGTGACTCACAAAACCCACTCAGCCTCTTGGTTTTTCAGGTGTCACCTCTTTTCCTGCTGCATCAAACTGGGAAAAGGCCCAAAGCTGTGCCAGGGGGGTTCAGGTTGGATATCAGGAAAAAAGTCTCCACTGAAAGAGTGGTCAGGCATTGGAATGTCCAGGGAAGTGGTGGAGTCACCATCCCTGGAAGAGCTCAAGAAACCAGCAGATGTGGCACTTGGGTACTTGGGGATGTGGTTTAGGGGGATTAGGTGGGGATTAGGTCAAAACTTGGATTTGATGATCTTGGAGGTCTTTTCCAACCTCAGTGATTCTGTGAAAGCCCAAGACCCCTCCCTAAAAAAAATTGTATTTGACAAATATTGAAATTCAAGGTCTGCTCTGCCAGTGGTGATCTCCACTCCTCAGCAATCCAAGGTTAAGAGGGGAATAACCGAGGGAAAGTTTGGGAATACAAAAGGCGAGAGAAGGAAAGAGCAGACAGGGAGATGTTGCAGCTCAGAGAGCAGAGGGAAGAACAAGCCCTGAGGCATGAGGTTCTACTGGATGCTCCTGCCTTGGGGTGTGGTGAGAAGTGCCGAGTGAAGGTCAAGCTCTGTGTGTGGATCCTGCACACCCTCATTGCTGGCATTGCATTCCTCACAGAGGCTTTTCTCTCGGGGTAATTAACGCCTCCTGATTGGGGCTTTGCTCTGGAAGGCTGCAGGGTGTTTTCTTCTGAGGGATTCCCTTGGTGGAATCTCCTTTAAGGAGCTCCAGGGAGCCATTAGCACGTAGTTATCTAAATTGTGTGTTATCAGGCCCAGGCAGAGGAATTGCAGGTGTTCTGTTTATAACACCTCAGGAAGGCCCTACCTTGCCTTAAATTAAAGGTAAAGCAGATTTCCCTTCCTGCTCTGAGCTGCTCCAGCAGGGAATATTCCCTGCAGGAAGAGGGAAATCTGTCTTCCCTTTTCCTCTCCATCAGCAAGAAGGAGCTCCAGATTTCACGGAGGGGCTCTGAGCAGGGGAGGGCACAGAACTGTGGCAGTGTCATTGCCCCCATGGTTTATGGATTGGTTTTTAGGCTCCTGCATCTTCTTGCAGATATCCCTGAGCAGTCTGATCCCTGCAGCCCATTTCTCTTTCCAGCCCAAAAATTCTCACTGAAATGATGCTGCAGGTGATGTAATGTTAATATAAATTATCTTCAACCCAAATTCTCTCCTTGGCTGAGCAGGAAAGAGCATGAACTGCAGAATTTTGGCCCCCGTGTGACACAAACCTGTGCTGAGCTGTTTGAGGAAGGACAAATTCAGTGATCCCAGCACAGCACTGAGCCCCTGCCCACACCAAATCATTCTTGGTGTGAGAGGAGTCAGAGGCCAACCTTGAAAGGAATGAGAGATAACAGCAAAAATCCTTGGAGAAGGAGCAACAGCAGAGCTCACGAGGCTGTGAGTCACAGGAGACTCTGTCTGCCAGGGGGCTGTGAGGAACCAGGTCCTTATTAGTGACCCAAAGGTTTATAATGTTTATTCTTTCTAAAATCTCTTGCCACCTGCAAGGGATTAATCACCACAGATGCCTGGGGGAGTTAAGTTCATGTTTTTCCAGGTGTTGAGGAATAGAGAAAAGATGCCCCATCCCTGGAAGTGTCCAAGGCCAGGCTGGACAAAGCTTGGAGTAACCTGGTCTGGTGGAAGGTGTCTGTGCCCACGGAGGGGGTGGGATGGAATGATCTTCAAGGTCTCTTCCAATCCAAACAGTTCTCTGACTTTACAGAGGGAACAGGATCTTTTTTTCAGGTTAGGCCTGGCAGGAGGACACTGAGGGCAGGAATGTCCTGGGGACCTTTGGCACCCCCAGCCTCACGGAGCTGCTGAATCACTCCTTCTCTGGCTGAAGAGATCTCAGGTGAGTCAATGACTTTAACCTGTCACCTGGGCCATGCCTTTCTTAGCATCCCAAAATATCCTGGGGATGAGAAGAGACCCCCAGGGATGATCAGTGCAGCCCCTGGCCCTGCCCAGACCCCCCAACAAGCCCACCCTGAGCATCCCTGAGAGCGCTGTCCAAACGCTCCTGGAGCTCTGGCAGCCTTGGGGCCGGGCCCATTCCCTGGGGAGCCTGGGCAGTGCCAGCAGCCTCGGGGGGAAGAACCTTGCCCTGAGATCCATCCCAAGCCCTGGCACAGCTCCAGCCCTTCCTGGGCCCCTGTCACTGTTTTCCAGAGAGTTCTTCCATGTGCAGCACTTTTCCCTGCCAGGAGCTGCCCATGGAAGATGCTGGTGCTGCCGATGGATCCCTCAGTGCTGGGAAACCTCACCTGGAGAGGACTGGAGTCCTTCCCCTCTCTGCAACTCCTCCAGCAGCAGCCAGGGCATCCTCTGGGGTTCCTGCAGATGGATATTTATGGGAATTAAGTTCTCCCAAGGATTTAACAAACCCCTGCCAGTTTAGAGCCTGGATGCTCTGGCTGGTGCCAGGTGTAGATAGGAATGAGCTGAGTGAGGTTTTGTCCTCGTGCTCCAAAACAGGTGAGTTCAGAGCAGGGAGGCTGTAAAGCACTAAAATGTGAACATTTAATGAACTGAAGTGAGACGAAAATGTCACTGATACCAAGGATTTCCTGGTATGCACCTCTGTTTTCCACCTGTTGAATTAGGGCAGCATGGGCTGGTGCTCTTCAAAAGAGAGCTGTGACTGCAAGAACCAGCTCTGTCACACCCAAGGTTCTCAATAACACAGCAAGGGGTGGTAGTGGAAATATTTAATATTAAAGTGGCCTTTTTTAGGTTTTTTTTCCAGCAAGCCAGGCCTGATGTGAGCAGGTTGGAATCCTCCACCCCCTCCCCAGGGCATCTTGGACTGGTCAAGGGATTTTTTATTTAAAAATTATTTTATCAAGATTATTTTATTATTTTGATTATTTTATCAAGTGATTTTTATTCCCAGCCATTCCCAGGTCCAGCCACCCCAGAACTCCTCTGATGTGGTCAAACCTTCTTTGGGGATTACTAAATATATGGAATATTTGAGGTGAACAGCTTCCACCTGACCCCAAGGAGTGTTTGTACCCTCACTGAGACCAAAGCCAAGGCAAAGATTTGGGAATTGCCAAATGGGATCAGCCAGGAATGGCTCAATCAGAGTTCCTGTGGAGCTGACCAGGATTTTCTACATTTTCCTCTTTTTTTAAAAAAACCAAAATCTGCTTTGCTGAAATCCAAGCTTTCAGCAGGATTGTGTTGGGTTCTGCCCTTTATATTCTGAATGCAAACTCAAACATGCAAATAAGGCTGAAATGTTCCATTTTCACATGACAAGAACTTTGCATTTCCACTTCTCCTTTCAAAATAATTTTTGCAATGAAAATTATTGCCTGATGTGATAAAGTACAATAAGGACATCAAGGAGGGATGTCAAAATGACAACAGAGTAACTTCGAAAAACTTTTGAAACACCACATTCTGTGCTGAATTTTTAAATATGACATTTCACTCCACACTGGAATGAAAATAGAGTTTGAAATTACAGAAAAATAGAGACATTTCAGTTCCCACGTAGGTGTAGCCTTAATGCATCAAACATTTCAAACCCCAAACTTTGATGGGGTGGCACCAGGTATTCAAAAACAATTTCTGAAAGCTCTGAAATATCACAGAGAAAATATCTGTTAGAAATTTTTTAAACCTTTTAAAGCCTTGAAAATTTTCTGCACTAAAAACCAAAGAATATTTGGCTTTTTTAAGGACAATATTGACTTTTTAAAGGATAAATTTCCTTACAGAAGTCCCCAGCAGTGCCCTGAGCTGAGATTAGAGTTCCTTTCCCCTGCTTGAAGCTTGGTTTCACTGAGAATGATCTTTAGAGGTTTTTCACTGAGAATGAAGTTCAGAGGTTTTTAAGCTCAGATAATATTTAAATTCATGACTTCATCTCTTAAAGGCGTCACTCCACAGCCTTGGGGAGGCAAAGGGAGTGGCTCTTGTGCAAGGCTGGTTTCCAGCAATACTCAGATGGAAACTTTTAATTTGCATTTTACTGTTTCATGTTAATTCCCCTTTATATGAACAACAGGAAATGGCTCCTTCCCTGAATGTATAAATACATGGAAATTGGATCAGCTTCAAATATTGCAGTGTAAAATGTCTGTAAATGTCTCTAAATATTGAAATAAAGTTTGTTTTACCGGAGACAGGAAGAGTTTCTTGGGGGCTCAAATCTCTGGAGCCAGGCTGGGAGAGCTGGGGGTGCTCACCTGGAGAAGAGAAGGCTCCAGGGAGAGCTCAGAGCCCCTTGCAGGGCCTAAAGGGGCTCCAGGAGAGCTGGAGAGGGACTGGGGACAAGGCCTGGAGGGACAGGACACAGGGAATGGCTCCCAGTGCCAGAGGGCAGGGCTGGATGGGATATTGGGAAGGAATTGTTGGCTGGGAGGGTGGGCAGGCCCTGGCACAGGGTGCCCAGAGCAGCTGGGGCTGCCCCTGGATCCCTGGCAGTGCCCAAGGCCAGGCTGGACGGGGCTTGGAGCAGCCTGGGATGGTGGAAGGTGTCCCTGCCATGGCAGGGGTGGCACTGGGTGGGATTTAAGGTCCCTTCCCACCCAAACCATTCCAGGATTCTATAAAAGCTGGATGATATTCAAGGTTTCCCCTCCACACACTGCAGGTGTATGGACAGGAAGAGCCCCCTGTGCCCTCAGGACATCCCAAGAGCAGCTTTTCCATGATGATCTTCCTTGTTTTAAAAGGAACACTGAACTTGCATTTCTGAGGGAGCTTTTCAGTGGCTTGAAAATGAGTGGGATTCCTGCAAACCAAAAACAAACAAAAATCCCAAACAAAATTAAAACAACAACAGTAAAACCAAAATGAGACAAAAACTCCCTGAGCAGAGGGGTTTGGGAATACTCTCTGGGAAGGAGAGTGGCTTTTGGAGCCTGCAGATTGGCAGGGAGGAAAATTGAGTTTGAAATGTGTTGTCAGGGCAGCTCTGTGATCCTGGGGGTGTGGATTTCTCTGTGAGAAATAAAACCTCTCATGGTGATTCCTGAGGATTGTGCAGGAACAAGAGGGGGAAATCTGCAAAGCAGAGGTTTCTTTGGAGAGCTGATTGGGACAAATTGTAACACTGAGACTTTCTTGTGTAATCCCCACTGTTCCCATCCCTTCAGAGCTCTGCAGCAATCCCAGAACTTTTTCTTGCTCTTTCTGCTCCACCTGAGCTGCCTGCTTTTGTGAACACCCAAATTCCAGAGCTCTCCTGGGATTCAGCTCCAGGCTCTGGAAGGGAAGCTTAGCTTCAGCCACCTCCTGCTGCAGGTCCTGAACATTTCCAGGTAGCACTTGAGGCCATCTGACCTCACTCATATCCCTGTGGGTGCCACAGCTCTGTCATGGTCACTTTGTGCCACAGATGCTGGAGCATCCTTGAAATGAAAGTACATTTGGTGTAGATCTCACTAATTTGCCCTAAATCTTAAACTCAATCCTAAAACTCAGCATTTAGATTTTTGGGGTGAATTTCACATGCAAAGCAGCAAAGGTGTACCTAAAAAACCTGCAGAACCCCTGGAATTCCCTCAAGGGGCTTTTAAAGGTTCCCACAAATGTCTGGCTCTTCCCTCAGGCCCAGGAGTGTCTGCAGTGGAATGTCATGGATTATTCTTCCAGGCTGTAAAAGGATTCACTGGAGCTTTGGGAATTACCTGGGACTGCTTGGAATAAGGCTGTGAATGTCAATTGAATTTTCCTCTCCTTAATTGTTTGTGTGGAGCTGAACTGGCAGGGGGATGGCAGCAGCCCTGATTTTTTTTGTGTTCCAGAGCTTTTCTGGATGTTCCGTGGAGGAAATGTCTTGGTGAGTGAATCCCAGTTTCAGAGGGACATTAGGAGTGTGAGCTCTGGCTCAAGAAATAATCCAGGACTGCAAATTGCACAGGAACTTGTGAGAATTGGCATTATCTGAGTGCCAGGGTCCGTGGCAGGAGGAGGACACTCTTCCTGGAATCCAACAAAGCTCCTGAGCAGGAATTACTGAGCTGAACTAATGAGTCTGCTGATCAAAAGTGCCTCATCTGAGTTTTAATGGTGCTCGACATAAAAGGCTTATTTGAATTTATGGCAGTGTCTCTTCATTCTTGTGGCAGAGTAGTTTGGAAGATCATTTTTAAAACATCCCATCCTATTCATTAATGAAAGAAATTCAGATTTTACCATGAGTAATGTCTTATCTGAAGTTGCAATAGTATAAGAAGGCTCTTTTCATATGGAAATCCTCCAAGTCTTTAGCATTTCTTCTTGCACTCTTTGAACTTGATTTACATTTTCCCAACAGAACTGACTGAAAACCCCGTTTCAGATGATGAAGGCTCACCACTAATGGAATATATGGCTCTATAATATTTTCATCATTACATAAACCCCACATTTAAATATCCTGCTCTTCTGGCCAGAACACTTTGCTGAGCAGATGCTTCTTAATGAGCTCTTTCCAGTGACACTGAGGCCTTGGAGTCGATTTACAATGCATGAAAACCCAGGAACACTTCAAACTCTTCCTTCCCACATGCATCACATTGCACTGACTTTCATCTGCCATCCTATTGCCCAGCTGAGCCTTTTTTCTGTCCTTTCAAAGTTCCTCCAAATCCTCTCTATCAGGGACTATTCAAAACTCTCTCACATCGAAATAATTTTCTCTAAGCCATAATTTGCTGCCATCCCCTTTTCACTCCCCACTAAATCTGTGCAGGAATTCTGCCTCTTGCAAGAATTGCTGGGTCTAGAGCTGCTCATCTCTTTCCAGGCTGAAGGTTTGCCTCTAAATTCTACATTTTGGGGTTTTATCGCTTGAAACCTGGTTGGAAGAGCTGGGGGTGCTCACCTGGAGAAGAGAAGGCTCCAGGGAGAGCTC
>NC_031797.1:1829034-1831920 GCF_001522545.3 Parus major | reverse complement strand
CCCCGAGGCTGCTGGCACTGCCCAGGCTCCCCAGGGAATGGGCCCGGCCCCAAGGCTGCCAGAGCTCCAGGAGCGTTTGGACAGCGCTCTCAGGGATGCTCAGGGTGGGCTTGTTGGGGGGTCTGGGCAGGGCCAGGGGCTGCACTGATCCTTGAGGGTCCCCTCCAGCTCAGGATATTCCATGAACCAATAATTGTCACATATAATTTCCATTACCCACACTCACCTTTTGCCTCTCCTTTTGCAGGTTTCCTGGCCCAGAGTAGCTGCCAATTGAAATCCCCCAGAATACCTTATATTTCAATATCTTCCTATCCTTCTTTTTCCTTTTTATCCCTTTTTTCTGCCCAAGCCAATCATCCCAGGACAAGAACCACAGGAAAACTCTTCAAAACACAAATGGTTGCAGCATTTGGCCAGAAGTTGCTATAAAACTGCTGCAGGTTTTTGTCTCCTCTTCAATAAAGGATCAGAATCCCTTCATCCCGTGGCCAGTTATCACCAACTGAGGGTCTTCCACCCAAATTTTAACTTCCCAGCTGGGCTTACATTCAACATCTCACTGAAAGTCCAGGATGAGTCACATTTACTGCTTTATTTATGGTGCAATCAAAGGAGAGGGAGCAGTGACTGCTTTGCCAGTGCATAAAATATCCCTCTTTCCCTTAGCCCTGGATTAGAAACACTGGGATTGCCAGGCCAGCAAACGGTGGGAAACCCTGTCATCTTGCATTTGGGTTTGTGGGGATCATGGGAATGAACAGCAGAATTGCCCTGAGGATAGAGAAGTTTGAAATGAGCAGGAACAGCAGGAAAAGGGAACACAGAGGCTTCACCACCATGAAATGAAGTGGAGAAAGGGGATTTTGCCAAAGGCAAAACGGGAGGCAGGCAGAGCTTCTGTGCCCAGATCCCTGTTGGGAGAATCCTGAGCTGCAGGAGCTGCAGCCCACACCACATCTGCTCCTACCTTGTGGTGCCCTGGATACCTTTGCTCCTTCTGATTAATATTCCTTTATCTCCTAAAAATATCTTCACTGAAAGAGTGGCCAGGCAGTGGGAGAGGCTGACCAGGGATGTGGTGGAGTCCTCATCCCTGGAAATCAGGCTTAGATTTGGTTGAAGGTTTGACTTGATGATTTTGGAGGTGATTTCCAACCTTAACGATCCTGTGTCTCTCTGATATCAAACTTAGGGAATTTCCTTATCCAAAAAGGTCAGCTGAAAAGCAGGAATAAGGTCTGGATAAATCTCCCAAGCTGAGCTGTTGGTAGGGGAGGCTGGCACAGCACAAAGCTCCCAGTTTAGGTGACATGAAAGATTTCAGCTTGACCAAGTCTGAATAATTGAGCTGACATGATCAGATCATCTTTTGATGGTCTAATTGAATTATGTGCATTTCTGAAAGCTTTTCTCAGTGGAGCTAATGAGTTTTATGTCTGTACTGAGCCAGGCAGACACAGCCAGGGTTCCAACCTTCCTGTAATGGATCTAAACAGGACAAGGGCTCAGCCAGGAATTCTTACACCAATTATCAAAGGTTCAACTCAGTTCCTCCCTTCTGACTGTTCAGAACCTTGTCCCAGTGGGATTCCCTGTGATTTCATTGGGATGTTGGATATTATTTACCAGGGTGTTTCCTGGGCAATCTGAATGGCTGAAGAGGAAAGATGCCTTTGCTTTTATGGGATCCAAGCTGGCTTCCATTATCCCAAGGGTTGAGTTCCCAAGCTCATTTAACTCAAAGAAGGTCAATGAGATAAAAGGATAAATATTTTTTACAAGGAGGGTGGGCAGGCCCTGGCACAGGGTGCCCAGAGCAGCTGGGGCTGCCCCTGGATCCCTGGCAGTGCCCAAGGCCAGGCTGGACGGGGCTTGGAGCAGCCTGGGATGGTGGAAGGTGTCCCTGGAATGAGGGGAATGTTGGAATGAGATGCTCCTTCAGGTCCCTTCCACCCCAAACCATTCCATGACTCTACAATGACTCCGTGACTCATTTCCAACCAGAGAGAGAAGTTTTCACTGTGGAGATCTTCAATCACAGGACTGGGACAGCACCACACTGCTCTCAGCTGAGCAGCTTTGAGCCTCCATCTCCTCACCAGTGGTCCCTGGGATAAAACAAAGATCTAAAAATGCCCATGGGGAGCTGTGGATGGAGCAGATTCCCATCCTGTGAGGAGTATTTGGCTCGTGGTTGCCACAGCCTGTGTTCTTCAGGATTCCTTCAGCACTTGTCATTTATTTGCTTTGCCAGAGTGAGAGGCTTTGGGAAATCTCCGAGATGAAGAGAACAAACAGGAGCACAAACAGTGGCTCCAACAGCTCTGGGATGCTCCCTCCTCCTGGGATCCTCATTCCCGGAGCTGTGCCCGAGAACAATGAGAGGTTCTCAGAGCTCTGTTTGGTCAGGGCTGAGCTCTCTGTATCTTTGGGGTGGTTTCAGGTTGAAAGGCTGGGCCGTGCACCCTTCAGCCACCCACTGGTTTCACTGGTTTGGCTCTCAGGACTGTCCGCAGGGCAGCTCTGGGGGGAAAAGCGGCAACACCTTGCTCAGGAGAAGAGGTTTTTGGGAAAATCAAGAACCTGGTGGGAGCTGGGTGTTAGAACAGCACCTTCACCTCAAAGTGTGGGGTTGATGGAGACCAGGCAAAGGTTGGAGTCAGGAATGACACAGCAGAGCTGGGACAGAGGGGTTTGCTCAAGGCCAGATCTCAGCTCCTGTCCCAGAACAGGAGGAGTGAGAAGAGGATGTGCACATCCTGAGACCCCAGTGACTCCAGTGTCCCCACTGGCAATGACTCAGGGGAGGTTTGGGATGGATCTCAGGGCAAGGTTCTTCCCCCCGAGGCTGCTGGCACTGCCCAGGCTCCCCAGGGAATGGGC
>NC_031797.1:1823240-1825689 GCF_001522545.3 Parus major | reverse complement strand
CTGTGCCAGAGCCTTCCCCTCCTTGTCCTTGGTGTTGCAGCATCCCACAGTGATCCAGAACCAGCATGAGGATCAGGCCTGCAAAGATCATGGAAACATCTGACACATCCCTTGAAAACATGGGGAATTATCCCCTCCTGCCTCTCCAGAGAGCTCTGCTGCTTTGGGAGAGAGAGATCCAGCTGGAATTTATAAAACCTCTCATTCAATCAATGTAATCAAGACAGAATCCATTCCCTAACATGTTCCTGCATTGCAGAACCAAGAAGTTTTCCTGATTTTTTTTCTTTATAGGAACAAAGTCAGTCTTTGGAACACTCAGTATCAGCATGAAAAGTCCAGATGGATTTTGACAAGAACCTTGAAGGCTGTTGCAGTTTGTCACAGTTGTGATCTCAAGACAAGAATTTGACAATGGATCAGTGTGGAGTTTAACAGCATAACAAATTACAAAACCCAACCCTGAAGAATGACACCCTGAGGTAAATGGAGGCTTTTCTTTCAGGAGAAAAATATAAAAATAAAAGCCTGGACAAGAAAGGTGAACCTTGTCATCTTGTGCAGAAGAAATCACAACGTTTGCATGAAATTCCAGTTGAAATTCTCCTGAGGTATCACAGTCCTAAAAAGACCTGTCATTCCCAGGCACTCCACAGGGATTAGCAACTTCATGGGAAGGAGCCAGTGTGATTATTGAGGTTTGAACATCAAATGAATAAATAAATGCAGATAAATTTATGTTCTCTGAACAGAGCATGTTCCTGCATTTACAGCCACTTGCTTCCTTGTGGGCAGAGGCCACTGGATCTTTACAAACCAAGCCAGGTGTTCTCAAACTGGTGCAGGGGCCTGGGGATTGGGAAGGTCACCTGGGAATACCCAAAGGGATGGTCCTGGTGTTCCCTCCCAGCACAGGGAACCCCCAAACCTCTCCATTCTCCAGCAGGAAGGGCTGCAGCTGTCCCTGCAACACAATTTCTCTTCTGGTTTGGTCTGCTGGCAGTCTCTGGTCAGAGGTGGGGGGTCAGTGTGGCCACATGGGCCCAGGCCACTGCTGAGCAGGAGCTCTCCTGACTCCTTTTACACAAACATCAACCACTGCCTGTGTTCCCACACCTTCTGATCCTTCAGGATCCCTCCAGACTGGCTTTTACTCTTTGTTTCAGAGACCAAACCTTCTTTGGAAGGTTTGCCTTTCCAATGTCAAGCCTGTTTTTCTGAACACCCCAACACTGAAGTTCCAGCTCTTTCTGTAACTCCAGCTCTCCCTACATGGCTCCCTCCTCTCTCATCCATCCTCCTCCCTCACTCCTCATTGCTTCCCCAGAGACACTGCAGCTCTTTCCTGCTCCTCAGCACTGCCTTTCATCTCCTCCTGTTCCCTCTGGACCCCCTCCCCTGCCCACGTCAGCAGGAACACTGCAGCAAACAGCCAGTGCCCTCCAGGCCACATCCAGGAGCTGGAATCATCTCTCCAGAACTCGTGTCCTTGGAAAAAAACAGCTGAGTGGAGGTGTTGGCACAGAGGGGATGGAGCAGCCCCTTTCCTTTTGCTGACTTGGCCCTTGCCTGGCCCTCCCCAGGGTGGGGACACAGCGTGACAAAGGTGACGAGGCAGGCAGGTCCTGCCTCAGTCAGCACTTTCAGAGAGGAGGTCACCTCTGCTCCGGCTCGGGAAGTCAGCTGGTGTTTGTTCCACGTCCTTGGAGAGAGCTGCAGGAAGGCTCAGGGCCTTGGAGAGCTGGACATTGGGAGCCAGGAGACAAAGGGGCTGCTGGCAGCTGTCCTGGGGGCCAGGCCATGGGCACTGGACCTCTCTGTGCTGTCCTCACAGCCTGGAGCAGCAGTTCCAGTCACTGCCATGCCAAGTCCCACACTTTGGGACATCTCTACGTGTGGGACAGCCTCATCCAGGACTGCAGAGCAGTTGTGGGGTGACCCAGCTGTGTGTCCTGACACACACAGGGGATTCCTGCATCTCCTCACCTTTGGTGATCACTTGACTGTCCTGCTGCTGTGGGGCTGCCTGTCCAGCTGAGCCACCCCACGGGACAGGCCCTGTCCTCACAAGGGCAGGGTTAGAAGGGTGTTGGGAGGAAATTCCCTCCAGCTCCTTGTGCTGGTTCTGGATCACTGTGGGATGCTGCAACACCAAGGACAAGGAGGGGAAGGCTCTGGCACAGGGAAATCACAGCCCTGGGGAGCAGGACCTGGGGCTGAGGAGGGATGAGAACCTCCACAGGTCCTGGCTGTGCCCTGGCAGCCCAGAACCCCCCCTGTGCTGGGCTGAGTCCAGAGAAGTGTCCAGGGAGGGATTCTGTCCCTCTGCTCTGGAGCCAAGGAACCCCCCATTGCTGCCTCCAGCTCTGGGGCCCCCAGCACAGGAAGGACCTGGAGCTGCTGGAGCCAGTCCAGAGGAGGCCACGGAGCTGCTCCAAGGGCTGGAGCC
>NC_031797.1:1820575-1821667 GCF_001522545.3 Parus major | reverse complement strand
GGGCTTGTTGGGGGGTCTGGGCAGGGCCAGGGGCTGCACTGATCATCCCTTCCAACATATTCCAGGATTCTGTGTTTGGCAGCTCCCTGCATTCCCACAGGAACCAACCAAAAAGTGTTGAGAACTACAAACAAATTTAGGGACTCTTCAGTTCCAAAGACCTTGGGAATTGCCAATGTCCCACCCAAACCAGGGTCCTGCCTCTTGTGCTGGGCAGCAGCAAGGGGCTCCTGGAGATGGAGCAGAGCTCAGCCCTCAGGGGAAGGGTGAGGAACAGCAGGAAATCCTGTTCCTTGGGAAGCTTTTCCTAACAAAACCAATCGTGTTCAGAAGATGGAACATCCCACCCCAGAGAAGGTTTCTCTTGATGGTTTGCCTGGCACAGAAATGCTGATGGAGCTGAATGCAAACTCCTTCTGGAGGCAGAGATGGATCTGAGAGCAGCTCCAGGGCCAAGGCTGGGGCTGAGCACAGGGCAGGATGGATCCAGTCCCTTGGAATGGCTTGGGATCCACCCTGCTTCTCTGCAAAGGTGGTGATGTCTGGGAGGGAGCAGCTGACAGGGAGATTGGGGCCTCACAGGCAGCACCTGGAGGAGAGGTGTGAAGGTTTTTCCTTAAAAATCCCCTGATCTGTGCCTTAGCTAAAGGAGGGTGGAGTTAAACTAAGATACTGAGGGGAAAGGAGAAGAAGAAAAAGAAGGAAATGGTGAAAGAAATCACATATAAAATGTTGGAGGAGAGAAATAAAACCAGGAGAGGGGCTCTGAGCTGGTCACAAAGATGACAAACCCACAAATATTTCAATTGTAGGGCAAACAGCAACTTTCCTCTCTTGGCACTGCTGGAAAGGGGCAGCAGTGGCTGGAGAAGGGCACTGGGGAGGACACTGGGGCACAGAGCAGGGAGGGCACCGAGGGAAAGGGGATTCTGCCCCTCTGCCCCTCTCAGGTGAGACCCCACCTGCCCCAGCCCTGGACCTGGAGCTGCTGGAGCCAGTCCAGAGGAGGCCACGGAGCTGCTCCAAGGGCTGGAGCCCCTCTGCTCTGGAGCCAGGCTGGGAGAGCTGGGGGTGCTCACCTGGAGAAGAGAA
>NC_031797.1:1795561-1820174 GCF_001522545.3 Parus major | reverse complement strand
TGCACACCCTGGGAAGGCAGGACCCCAGGGGCCTATCAGAACAGGATTAATGGTCCCTCTCAGCAGAGTGAGGAGCTCTGTGTGTAAACAATTTTTATTCCCAGGCCCACCAATCCATCCCTGGATGTTCCTGGCAGCGTATCCAAAGCGCAGCTCAGGAATCAGCAGTTCCACCTGGCTGCCCAGTGATCCAGGCCATCAGCTCCCCTGGCCCCGGGCTCCCAGGGACCATTAGCCCTGGATTTGTTCCCTGGATATCAATCACACTGTTCCCTCTTGGGCACTCTGCCTGAAACAACAGCAGTAAAACCCCCAGCACAGGCTCCAGGCTCACAGCACTGAAGGGACAGCATTGCTGCTCCGACTGCAGCAGGTTGTGAAACTGAAGGGCCAGATCCTTGAGATGCTGCGTTGTCTGGCCAGGATCCAGCAGATAAATCAGCTGCTGTTTCGTCTCCAGCCAGTGAATCGCCCCAATTAAAATCACTAAGATTAATCTCATTAATTGTGTAGATATAGGACCTACCTCTGCATGCTCAGCACAGCCCTTCTGAGATAAAAACCTTGACTGAACCATAATCTACACCAAAAGCATAAGCAAACTTGGCTAAAGTCATCTTCTTTCCACAAATCCCAATTATTGGCAGGAGCCCCGGAGGCAGCTGCAGATTCCTGCAGAGGAGGAGAGCCAGAGGAGCTCTGTGCCTCACAGAAGTGTAATCCTCAAAGGAGCTTGGGGCTTTAGCTGCCTCCAGAGGTTCCTCTCCTGCTGTCAGGCTGGGAGATTCCACTGGAATTACAGGGAAGTGCTGCTCTCAGAGGTCACCTGCAGTGCCACCGAGCCCTGGGGGAAGAGCAAAGAGAGGGAGGGAGAAAGAGAGGGAGGAGAAATAATTCCCTGACGGTTCCATCCATGAAAGCATTCCCTGCTACTGAAGGCATAAAACATCTCCTTGTTTCTCCTTCCTCTCTCCTCCTCCCACCTGCAGAGCTGAGGAACAACAGCAGGAGGACGTGGAGCTGCTGGAGCCAGTCCAGAGGAGGCCACGGAGCTGCTCCAAGGGCTGGAGCCCCTCTGCTCTGGAGCCAGGCTGGGAGAGCTGGGGGTGCTCACCTGGAGAAGAGAAGGCTCCAGGGAGAGCTCCGAGCCCCTTGCAGGGCCTAAAGGGGCTCCAGGAGAGCTGGAGAGGGACTGGGGACAAGGCCTGGAGGGACAGGACACAGGGAATGGCTTTCAGAGGGCAGGGCTGGGTGGGATATTCGTGGTGATGCAGAACCCTCTTCCTACTGGGCATCTCTGGGTGAGTTAAACTTTGTGTGCCTCAGTTTCCCCAGAATTCTGGCTGTCTCTGCAGAGCTCAGGTGAGTCCAGGTGAAGCCCTCCCTGACCCCCTCATCCCAAAGGCTCCTGTTCTGATATCCCAGGCATTCCAAGCCCCTGGAGGAACCTGGTCTCTCTCCAGTGGGATACAGAGGGCAGCTGGCTGCAAAGTGCAGGAGGTGTCACTGAGGAGAATTTTGGGTTATTTCATCCCCCAGCAGCTCCAGGCTCTCCAGAGCTTCACAAAACATTGTTTTGATCAGGGACAGAACAGCCCACACCACCTCTCCTCTGTCCTCCTTTACCCACTAATGAAAACCATCTCCAAGCTAAATTAAATTCTCCCTCACAGCACACCCAGCCCTGTGGGCAATTAAAGAAACTTAATGAATCTGCTCTTTTTTTTTTTAGTTTTTTTTTTCTTTTTTTTTTTTTCTTCTTAAAGGCAATTAACGTGGAGCAGCTACAAAGGTGAACCGTGTATCTTTTAAAATGACTCCAAAAATGACTCCAAAACAGCTTTGGGAGGGGAGGCACTGCTGGGTTAGAAGTTCCTGTAGCACTTTCAGGTGCAGCTGGCCATGCACAGATGGGGAGGAAGCACAGGTGGTCCCTGGGGCACCACAGTTCAGCCTTGCAGATGAAGATGGGCAGTTGTCACCTCTGCTGAGCCTCTCAATTCCCTCCCTGGCTGCTCTCACACAAATCCTGCCAAGAGATGTGGAGAGAAGGCTGATGGGCAGAGGTTTGGCCCAGACAGGGAGGGGGAAACATCTTTGGAGAGATCCCAGGGCCAGGGATCCAGGAGTGCCCAGAGGTTGGGGATAACTCTGAGAAAGGCCAGCAACTTCTAAGGATGGGCTGGTTAAAGAAATGAAATTACATTTTTCTCTTACATCTATTCATATTAGTTTCTCCTTGGTGGTGGCAAGGGATGGGTTAAATTTATAAGGGGAGTCACTTTAGAATGTCCAGCACTTAAAACTGTCTAGAACTAAGGCAGGTGTTCACACAGAGCAAAACCACCTTGAAAGGGACCATTAATCCCATTTCTGTAGGAGCAGAGCTGTCCCTGGGTCTGACCCTCCCAGGGTGTGAGCTCATGGAATCCTGGACTGGTTTGGGTTGGGAGGGACCTTAAATCCCATCTCATCCCACCCCTGCCATGGCAGGGACACCTTCCTCTGTCCCAGGCTGCTCCAAGCCCTGTCCAGCCTGGCCTTGGGCACTGCCAGGGTTCTGGGGGCATTGGGAAGGTGCCCCTGGCACAGCGTGGCTCTGCAGGACTCAGCTGGGATCCTCAGAGCAGGATTTGTTCCAGACTCTGATTTTGGCTGCTTTGCCCCTCAGGTTCTGATTCCCTCACTGGAGCTGAATTCCCACCCATCCCTGGAGCCACAGCAGGGTCCTGCTGGCAGGGGATTCCTGCACCTCCTCTGAGCTGTTCCAAGGCTGCTCCCATTGCTGGGGGCTGGAATCAGCCCAGGGGATGCTCCAGCTCAGCCAGGGAAATGCAGGGAATCATCTGCAGGGGCAGCTCCTGTTTTCAGCACAGGGCAGAGCCAGGGAGCTGGATTTTCCTTTGCCTTTGCTCATTATCCATGTGGATAAAACAAACAATTTTGTTCCACACTCTGCCTTGACACCTGCCACGATTTGACCCTCAGAGGAGCTGGTTGGTTTATTTGGGGCTGTTTTCCTTTCTCCTGATGCCTTTTCCATGAGCTTGTCTGGACATGGGGGAGTCACAGGCCACAGCTCTGCCCACCCTCAGGAAAACCAGCATTTGCAAGAAATCATTTCCCAGCCTTGGGGTTGATTTTTGCACAGCCTGGAAACCTTTCCAGGCTCAGGCCATGCTGGAAAAGCCTCTCCTGGTGTTAAACCAGGAGTTCTTCCAGGAGCACGGAGCACTGGGAAGGTCTGTGGTGCTGCTGGTGCTGGTTCAGCATCCCAGGGTGGGAGATGATTCCCAAGAGCAGCTTCACAACCCCATAGGCAGCTGCCCAAGGACAGTGGGAAGGAGGAGGATGTGCATTAATCCATGTCAACTCCTCTTTTTCCTGTGTCCAACAAATCAATAAATTCTGGCTGGAAATAAAATCATTACTTGCCTTCTCTCGTGTTCCAGCTCAGCACGGAGCTGGAGATGCCAAAGGAAAGGGATTGTTCCAGGTGGATTTATGGAATGGCTGGAGCTGTGCCAGGGCTTGGGATGGATCTCAGGGCAAGGTTCTTCCCCCCGAAGCTGCTGGCACTGCCCAGGCTCCCCAGGGAATGGGCCCGGCCCCAAGGCTGCCAGAGCTCCAGGAGCGTTTGGACAGCGCTCTCAGGGATGCTCAGGGTGGGCTTGTTGGGGGGTCTGGGCAGGGCCAGGGGCTGCACTGGATGGTGATGGTGAGACCCCACCTGCAGAGCTGCCCCTGCCCTGGGGCCCAGCACAGGGAGGAGCTGGAGCTGCTGGACAGAGCCCAGAGGAAGCACCAGGATTGATTATCAGAGAGAAGGAGCAGCTCTGCTGGGATGAGAGGCTGGGAGAGCTGGGATCGTTCAGCCTGGAGAAGAGAAGACTCAGGGATGACCTCATTGTGGCCTTCCAGGACCTGATGGGAGCCTGCAAGAAACATGGAGAGAGACAATTTCCAAGGGCCTGGAGTGACAGGACAAGGGGGAATGGCTTTCCACTGCCAGAGAATAGGATGAGATTGGATATTAGGAAAAATTTCTTCCTTGTAAGGAAGGGTGCCCAGAGCAGCTGTGGCTGCCCCTGGATCCCTGGAAGTGTCCAAGGCCAGGCTGGACAAGTCTTGGAGCAGCCTGGGACGGTGGGAGGTGCTCCTGCCATGGCAGGGGGTGGAATGAGGTTATATTAAATTTCTTTCCAGCCCAAACCAGTCTGGGATTCTGTGAAGACCATCAGGTGCTCACGGTGAGGTTTGAACCCCGAGGAGGGAGCACAGGCAGGATTTTCCCTGCTCAGAGGAGCCGCAGTTGGATCTCTTGGAGCATCTGAAGGGAAAAGCACAGACCTGGCTGCACTCCCAGCTGGGGACACAGGTCCTGCTGCTGCACCAGGCAGGCTGGAAAAGTGCTTTGTGCCTGTGAGCAAGGCTGAGCAGGGAGCAGCTGCTGCCCTGAGCCTGGCAGAGGCTCCCAGGGCTCTGCCCAGCAGGAACTCTGAGCTTCTTCCGGAGCCACGCGCGGGCAGCGAGCACAGCCCGGCTGTCAGGTGTCTGCAATAATGGAAAGAAACAAACAAACCATTCAGGGAACAAATGAGGATAAATCCAGGCACTTCTACCTGCTCACAAACAGCCTGCCAGCTGAGGAGCTGAAATCCAACCCCCTGGAGAAGCTGGTGGCTTTGGAGCATCCAGGCACCGCTGAAGCTGCGGCCAAGGAGTGGTGCTGGAGGTGCTGGAGGGCAGAGAAGGGTGTCAGGGGGTCAGAGGGGTGGAAGAAAGGATAAACTGGGCCAGGGAAGTGCACATTGGGAAAGCAGGGGGGAAACTGCATCCCCAGGTCCATGGGAATGAAGAACATCCCAGCATCCATCCCTGTGTGCTCCCTGCTGGATCTCCAGGCTGGGTCATAGCCAGAGCCTGACCTTTAGAGCCCCAATTAGCTGGGAGAGGAGCTGTGCAGCTAATGAGCCCAGGAAGGGATTTGTCTCAGCCCCAGGCACCGACACTGGCTGTAAAATTCCTGGCACAGGCAGCAGCTCCAGATCGATCCCAGCAAGGCCGAGTGCTCCCCGGCATAAAAACCACAGGGAAATGGGATTTCTCCACGGGATTTCTTTGCTGTTGCTTGGGTGCCTGTGAGAACCAGACCTCCTCGTGCCCAATGTGGCCAAGAGCCACCTCCAGCAGGTGACATTGGTGGCACTGGAGGCTGTTGACAGTGAGAAATTGTCACCTCTTTGAGCAGGGTGTGACCTGTGATGGCAGCAAACTGGTTAGGGGGTCAATGGGCTGGCTTGAAAAGAGAAGGGGTAGATCCTGATTTCCATAGTGGGAATTCTGGAGAGCAGGGAGGAGAGAACCTGAGGGATACACTGGAGCCCCTGAGACCAAAGGGAAGAGCTGTGGGTTTTTCCTGATACAGTTTGCAGGAATGAGGCACTGGGAAACACTCTGGATACCTGCCCAGTTTAACTGGTTTTCTTGAAATAAACTGGTGCCAGAACATTCCAGAAGGGTCACAGGGAGGAGGGAAGAAGGGTCTCAGTCTCACAGCTGGGGACAGGGCTCAGCACAGTCCTGCCAGAGGGGCTGGGGAGCTGCAGAGGATTTGGAGTCCTGTCCCCAACCCAGCCTCCCAAATTCAGGAGTTTGGAATTGGTTCCTCCTCTGATTCCCCCTCCTTGCAGCCAGGCGTGCTTGGTGCTGCTCAGAGCGTGGGATGAGGAGGGGATAATTAGCCCTGAGCTTTCCTCTACCTGCAGGAGGCTGGAAGGAAATTCTGAGTCAGACCAAAACAACATTTAGAAAATGTAGCAGGCCCGGGCAGGATGATCAGTGGCTGGTAATGACAATTTATCTTGTCACATCATGATGTCTCCTGTTGTAATGTCCTCCCTGCCTGGCTTGCAGGGAAAAGGGCATCCTGTAAATCTCAGAGGCACTGGGAGATATTGTCCTTCTCACTTCACAGGCTGGAGAGGTGCCTTGAGCTGGAACCTGGCAGGCAGAGGCACAATTCCACCACAGAGCACCTTTGCTGTGCTGCAGGGAATTTGTTTCCCTCCTCATTCAGCCCCAGCTCCACTCCTGCCACACAACTCCCACTGCCAGCAATTCCCATTTTAAACAATCCAACCATTTTAAACAATCCTATAACCAGTGATCCTCTCCAGCTGATCGTCCCCACGCTGGCACACCCAGAGGAAATGAGTCTTGCACCATGGCAGCCTGCAGGAACACACAGCATTTGTTCCCTTGGGAATTCCTGAAGGGCTACTGGGGATGTCCTGGGAACAAGGATGAACTCAGCCCTTCAACCCACCTGGGAAGCAGAGTGGATTTGTTTCTATTTTGTAGACAAGGTGAAGGACATTTTAAAAAGCTCCTGGGGGCTCAGGAAGGTCCCCAAGAACGGAATAAACCCCAGCAGTCTCAGGTCCCCGTGTCCAGGTTTACGTGGTAAATACAGCAGGTTCAGTCAGCTCCAGGGGAGTTGTTTCCATGTTTTACCCAGGAGGTGCTGAGCCAGTCAGACAGAGCCACTGCTCTGCAGCAGCTTCAGCATCAAAGGAGAGAGGAGAGAGGTTTACAGGAGCGTAATTCCCAGCTGCCTGTCAGCTCAGAGCATGCACATGTTCAGCTCTCACAGCCCCAGTAACTGATAAGAGCTCATTTATTAATCCCTGGTAACCCAATCTGCCCTCCCAGCCCCAAGTACTGAGCAGAGATGATGCCCTCAGGAGCTGGAGATCAATTTGAATTTCCAGAGCCTCGGTCCCTGACTCAGTCCATAGTGCCAGTGCTCCTCAGAATAACCTGGGAGTGGATTTTCTGTCACATCCCTGATCCCAGCTCCCCTTCCAGCAGTGCTGGCTGCCACATCTGCTGTGCTGGAGTCACGGACAGGAACCGTGCAGGGGGACACGTCTGACCAGCTCCCACTCCCTCCACCAGCACTGGGACGGATCCTCTGGGTGCTGGTGCTTCCATGCAGCCCCTGGAGGAGAGCAGGGACTCCAGGACCCTCTGTGCTCATCCCTTTTGCTCACTGGTGCTCAGACACTGCAGGAGAAGCTCCCTTGGAAGTGGCAGTTCCAACAGAGAGCTGAGAGCCGAGCCAGACTGGAGGGATGGGGAAAACAAAGTCACTGACTGGAGCAGGAGTGGCCCAGGTGACACAGCCAGGAAGGCTGGGAGGCACAGAGGGTTAATGAGCTGCCTGGTTAATGACCCACATGCAAATCCCCGCTGGTGCAGGGGCCTCAGTGACTCCCAGCCCCCCTGGCCTGGGCCCAGCCCTCCCAGTCCCACCTCTCAGGGATCTCCTGGAGAATCAACCCCTTGGAAGGGGAGCTGGCAGCAGCCCAGCACTGCTGACCCCGGACACTGCTTCAGCAGCCCCCAAACACTGCTGACCATGAACTCTTTCATTCTGGCACTGCAGGTTCTGCTGCTCAATAAAAGCAAAAAAAAAAAAAAAAAAAAAAAGCCATTTATGAGGGAACAGTCAATAAAGTGAGACTTGTTTATCACAGCTGGTTAGGAGTGGTTGGAAACTGCACGGTCTGGAACAGTGAGGGGTCACTGTGTCAGGACAGCTGCAGTGTCCTGGAGCTGAGGTCCCTTCTGCAAGGCTGGGACTGGAACCATGACATGTTCAAACACCCCAGGTTACGGCCATGAAGCTGGAAAGGGGATGTGGTCACTGCTCCCTCCTGGCCTGCTGCAGCTCCTGAGGCTCAGTGTCCCCTGCTCTGCATTCCAGCAGTGCCAGCCCATCAGGAACCTGCTCTCAGCTCAGGAGCCTGGGGGTACAACAGGAGAGGATGCTGGGGTCACCAAAACACCCTGGTGACACCTGAGTGCTGGCACAAGAAAGAAAAGGAGAGGACAACAGCTCAGATGAAATGTTTGCACTTTTATTCAGGCTCTGAACAGTCCCAAACCCACAGCCCCTCGGCTCCCCAGCACTGCTGTGTCCCTCCCAGCTGTGCCCTGCCACCGGCAATGTCACCTCAAGGCGGTCCCCTTGGGGAAGGTGACACCGTGATGCTCCCGGCTGGGCCTGGCTGCTCTGCATTGATGCTCTGAGGACAGAAGCGTCTCTTCCCCAGGTCTTTAGGGAATCTCAGTTCCTCGGAAATGCTTTGCAGGATCAGTGGAGAGTGAAATGGCCAGGCTTGAGCTGCCGCGGGTGGACAAGGTGCCTCCTGAGGATCCTCTGGAACAAGTTCTTCCTGGCTGTCACCGCGGGGAGCTCCAGGCCGGAGCTGCTCCTCGGACAGCCCATGCCCAGGAGCCTCCTGTCCCTCTTCTCTGCCTCTTGGCTTTCCAGAGCCTCTGTTATTCGGATGTCTCTGGCACATCTGGGCAGGGGAAGCCCTGCTGGGGCCGGGCTGCTCCCATCGTCCCTGTGCCCGCTGGCACCGGGGCTCGGCTGCTCGCGGTCCCTCTGGCTTCCTCCCATCCCGGAGTCTCCCTCAGCAGCAGGAATCCCGGGATGTCTGCAGCATCCCGGCTCCTCCTGCCAGCTGGGTCGTGTCCCGGCAGCGGGAGCCCGAGGCTGGCCTGAGCCCGAGTGGAAAAACGCCTCCTCGCTGGTGACCTGCGGGCTCCGCCCCAGGGTGACAAAGCCGTACGGGGTGGTGACCTTGGGGAGGTGCGGCAGGGACAGAGCTGCCCAAGCAGTGGGATCTGGGTTGGAGCAGGATGAGTTAAAGGTGGATGAGTTAGAGCCGTGTTCATCCTGCACCGCTGGCTCCCAGCTGCTCCTCCAAGCCGTCCCCTCCAGCTGTCCCGCCGCCTTGCCCGAGCATCTCTGCTTCTTGTGGGTGTCCAGGGACGGGATAATGAACTGCGGGATGCGGTCGGGGGTCACCACGTGGAAGAAGATGTCGCCGGAGCTGCTGCCCTGGAGCGCGGGGGGACAGAGGGACATGGTGGCCCCGAGGGCTCGCTGGGCAGCGCTGCCCATTTATGCTCCGCGGCCACCCCCGGCTGGTGACGCGCGGTGACGGCACCGCCGGGACACGGGGCTGGAGGGGACAGGTGAGGACACGGCCAGCAGCTCTGGCAGCCGCGACAGGAGCGGGATGAATCACCAGCCGTGGGCACCAGGTGGAAGGGGCAGCCGGGAGCGGCAGACAAACACTTCAGCTCTGTCTAGCAAAGCTCCCGCTCGGCCCACGCGATTCCCCAGAGCGAGCGGCAGCTCCGAGCACCGCGCCCCGAACCCCTCCTCCCACCCCGGCCGGGGCTCTGTGCTGGCTCCTTTCCCGCAGCATCCCTGTGCTCCCATCCCGCTGGGCTGGGAACGAGGGGGAACAGCCCCAGGCAGTGCCCAGGCCAGGGGAAAGAGGCTTTGTGCCTCCTGCAGGTGAGGGGTGAGGAGGATGAAGCTCCCAGCTTTGCCTTTCCCCCAGCGGGGCACGGCTGGCAGTGCTTTCCTGCCACTCTCCCCACAGCAAAGGAAGCCTCTCTGCTATCAGGGGATTACTTTGGCTTTAGGGTGGATCCTGCTGGGAAAATGATGCAGACAGGAAAAGCAGCTCCATCTCTGTGGGGGACGGAGCAGGGGGGATGCAGAGGGGCCTCTCCTCCCCTGGGATCACATTTCTCCCATCCCTGGGGGGCTCAGCAGGGCAGTTCTGGCTTCTCATCACCTTCAGCTCTTTGCACCTGCACAGAGCAAGAGGAGAGATCTCAAGTCAAAGCTCCAGGAGGAAACCTCCAACTGAGAGAAAACGACCCCCTAAGTGAGAGCCCTTAATTGAGGCCCAGTGCTGACAGCAGGGGAGCCCCAGCTGAGGGCCTGGGCTGCCCCACCGATCAGCAGAGCCAGCAGCTCGTCAGGGTAAAGAGGAGCAGATGGGGCAGGACCTATAAATACCCTGAGGGCAACACAGGGGTCTAAGCCAGGGCAGTCTGGTGTCTATGGATTAGCCCCCCAAAGCCCAGCCTAAAGCAGGTCTGGGCACTGCCCGAGAGGTGCTTTCTGCTGGCAGTGCTCTCAGAGCTGGGCTGGAGGCTCTGACCTTTCTCTCTCTCCAGATGAGGCCACCCACCAGCAGCGATTCCTTCTCCAGCAGATTCCTGGGCCAGATCCTTCAGCTCAGCTTGGTCAAGTACCCAGTGAGTGAGGCTGGGGAGGGGGTGGCTAAAACTTCAGCACTGGCAGTTTCTGGGGGTTTTTCTGCCAGATTGTTCATTTTCTTTCAGTCTTTTCACATTATTAGATACTAAGAAGAAATTCCTCCCTGTGAGGGTGGGCAGGCCCTGGATCCCTGGAAGCATCCAAGGCCAGGCTGGATGGGCTTGGAGCAGCCTGGGACAGTGGGAGGTGTCCCTGGCCATGGCAGGGGGTGGAATAGGTGTCCTTAAGGTCCCTTTTAACCCAAACAATTCTATGATGTTTTTCCTCTGCATGTACTTGTCCTCTGCTTTCCTCCCTTTCCCAGCTTTTTCTCCCTGGCCTTGTCTTGTGCCCCTTCAGCTGTTGGTGGCTGGAGTATTCCAATTTGTCTTCTTCTCTGAGCTAGAAGAAATGTGAGGGTTTTGGGAATTAAGTACAGCCCAACAGGTCCTGTCTGAAGTTGGTCCCAATCCCAGCTCCACACTGGGACAGAGCAGAGTTTAAGGCTTTCCCTGAGGGCTGGAAGTTCTCCCATGTGCTGATGGACCTCTCTTTGCAGCTGAAGCTCCTTCAGAAAGCATCTGTCTGGATTGGATTTGTGTTCCCTGTTGGGACCCTCAGGAGCAAACTCTGCCCCCAGTCCCCCAGCAGGCCTGGGCTCCTCGCCAGGAAGCGCCGGGGGAAACTCGTGCGCCTTCTGCTCTCTGTGACTCCCACCAGGATCCAGAACTTCCTGGGCTACCTCCCAGTGGACTGGGGCCACACCAACATGTCCAAGGGTAAGAGCTGGGGCCTCCTGGAACACCTAGAGGCTTTGCAGCTAGGAAGAACACAGTCTGGAATTCCTGCAGGGAGCTGGGAAAAGCGCTGTGTTTGTTATGGGTGTGGTGATTGTACCTCCTGTGAATCCCTGCAGAGATTGGGGAGGCTCTGATCAACCCAGCCAGCAAAGCCAGCAAGAGGAAACGGGATGATGTGGCTCTGGAGGAGCAGGAGTCCTGGTTTATGGTGCTGGAGAGGGATTTGCCAGAGGATGACTCTGAAGACCCCACGTATGAGGTGAGATGTTGTGGCTGCTGAGCAAGTCCAGGATGGTTTGGCCTCTGTGTGGGCCTGGGATGCTCTGGGAGTGTCCCTGGAAGGAGCCTGCAGAGGTTTCCTTCCATATCCCCTCTTTGAGGGCACAGGGTGTCTGAGGAGCACCTGACCATCACCCCAGCACAGTCTGAGCTGGGGGTGCCCCACTCATCCCCGAGGTTTCCCTTTGGCCGATGTCCCTGCAAGGCAGTGTCTGTCACCCTTGGCTGTGGCTCCCAGTGCTGTTGGGACAGGACTGGGGTGTCCCTCCCCACCCTGTCCCTTCCTCAGAGCCTCCCTTTGCCTCTTCTCCCCCAGCCCTCGGAGGAGGAGTCGGACAGTAACGAGTACCAGTCTGAAAATGACACTGACCTGGAGCTGGAGGAGCAGGGTGGGGTCACCGTGCTGGAGCCCTCAGCTGTCCAGGTGGGTGTTCCTGCTCCATTCCTGGGAACAGCAACAATCCTGGGCTGGAAGGATCCACCCCTGCCCCTGGCTGCAGGGGGAGGGGGTCTGGGGCTGCTCTGATCTGAATTCTGTGAATCCCTTATGGAATTTGTGCTGCTCTGACTGTGTCCCTGTGCCACACAACCCCCAGGGCTCTGTGCTGCCACCAGGAGCTGAGGATCCAGCTGTGGCCAGCAGTGGGGAAGATGTTCCAGATGTGGCCAGTGGTGATGCCCAGAAGCCACGAGCCGATGGGAGCAGCGGGGATGGCAGCGAGCAGGAGGCTGACACAGCCTGTGACACCAGCGTGTCCCACGATGGGGTAAGGACCCTTGGGACAATCTGAGTGTGGAGCAGGGCAGCAGTCACGAGTCCCCTGGATGTCCCCAGGCTCGTTGTCACAGAGCTCTGCTGCTGAGGGGTTCCAGTCCCTGTGCAGGGGCACAGCCTCAGTCCCAGGTGTTGGTGGGCTGGTGCTGTGTGTGCCCAGGCACCAGCGTGTGACAGCAGTGCCAGGTGCCAGCTTCTGGCACCTCTGACCTGGGGCTGCTGCCAGCAGGTTGCCACAAGCCTTTCATGCTTCCCTGGCCCTGATATTTTGCAGTAGAAAATGGGGAGGATTCTGTGGAATGTGGGAATTCTTCACCACAAGCAACATCCCCCTGATTGCTCTGGTCCCAAAGCACTGCTGGGTACCCTCCCAATTCCCAGGAAGCTGCTGCCCTGAGAAGTGGGGGGTGAGGAGAGAGATGGGAGGGGCTGCTTTGTCCCCAGTGTCAGTGAGGGCAGGCAGTGCTATAAAATCTGTTTTCCAGGAAAACCAGGAAGCCTGACTTGTGCACCTGGACCTTCTGGGGCTGCAAAGTGCCTGATTCCCTGGGACAGCTGTGTCCCTGAGGAAGATGTCCAGTTAAATGCTGTGTTCATGTTGTTTGTTTCCTTTTTCTGAAGTTTATAATAAAATCACCCTATTTTTTCACGTGAACTGGGCTCTGTTGGCTGTGAGTACCTGGAGCTGGCATTGCAGGGTGTGGGGCTGCCAGGGTGACCTTTCCCTCTGATCCCTCCTGGGGAGAGCTTCCTCAGGGTGCCTGGGAGGGGATGGCTCTGGGAATGCTGGAAGGGGAGAAGTGAAGGTGCAGAGTGAGGCTGGGCAGCACTGGGGCTTTCCATGGGCCAGCCCATGAGCTTGGACACCCAGGCTGCTCCCTGGATAGCCCTGGGCTGCCTGGTGCCTCCCCTTCCCTTCTGGCTTCCCCAAAACCACTGAATAACCCCTTGGAATAAACTAAGGAATTGAACACAGAGGCCATGTTTTTCAATCAACATTTTAAGGTTTTCAATTTGTATTTTGTCTGCTCTACCTGGGAGCTGTGAACAGAACCTTCTCCCTCTACATGCATCCTGGGAAGGATCCTCTGAGGAAGTGTGGGTTTTGGGGTCTGGAAAAGCAGAGTGGGATCAAGACGTGCCTGAATGTGACCCCAAGCTCTGGAGAGAGACCTGAGGTTGCCCAGTGCTGGAGCTATTGCCTGGATCAAGTCCCGAAATCTGAGGCTGCAAAGAGCAGCAACTCCTCCAAATGTGGGTGAGGGAATGGGAACAGCCTGGGGGGGTTGGATCCCTTGCTCAGGGCATGCCTGGAGGCTGTGTCTGGCACCACTGCCTGGAGCTGGCTTTGTGTGGGAATCCAAATGCTAAAATGAACTGTGGCACCTCCAGCAGGGATGTGGGGCTGGATGAGCTGAGCCCTCAGCTTGGTTTAACCAGGGTGGGCCAGGCCAGCTCAGAAATGTCTGTGCTTGCCCCATGCCACAGCCTCTGAAGGAGCATAAACCCTCTGAGAGGACAGAGGAGTTGAGCTGCCCCAAGGCTGTGCTTGTGTCCCAGCTCCTGTGGGCTGCAGGAAGGAATGGGAGTTCAAAATCCCAGAGAGTTGGAAGGCAGGTAAGGGGGAGGGAGCAGTCCTGGCTCCCAGACCCTGCTGGGGTCAGGGATCTTAATCTCAGGCTTATTAAAATTGTCCTGCCTGTAAAAGCAGCCCTGCTGGGTTACACTGATCTTTCCAAGGCCTTCTCTGACCAGTGAACCACTTAAGGGTGGAAATTCTGGACCTTTAAACCCACGGTTGGGTCAGGACACCTCTCCTGGACCTGCAGCCCTTGGATTCCTCCCTGGCCTTCTAAAATTGGCTTTACAGCTCTGGCCATAGCTCCAGCACTGGTTCCTTGTGCCTCTGCTCCAGCAGGGTATGGCTTGGACCAGGCAGGGCTATTTTTCTCTCAGGTTGGTGATTTGTGCACCATTAACAGTTCTGAGTCATGAAACTCAAGCACTCATAAAGCTGCAGTGCCTTGTACCTGGTGTTATCTGCAGACACAATAGCTCTGCTTTCATTACTGCTGAATAACAGCAAGAATTACTTTTTGTTAAAGGTTGATAGAGAAGCTGATCCTGCAGCTCCTGGATATTATTCTGGGCTCAGCATTAATTCAGGTGCTCCTTGTTTGTGTTCAAGAGCTCTCTCCCCTTCTCTGCAGCAGAAATTAATAAAGCATCCTTCACAAAGCTGGCCAGGGGCTCTCTCTGGAATCTGGGCTGGCTTTTCCTCTTGCTCCTGAGCTTTGGGAGCCCTGGATGTGGGGATGGAAGGGCAGGCTTGGTTCCTTGCCTAGGAGTAAGGCTGCAGAGTGGTGATGTTGAATGTGGTGAGGAAAGAAACAGCCCTAAATCTGCCTCTGAGCTCACCTGCAAATTAATTCTGAGCATACCCAGATCTCCCCAGACTTTAAGCCTTGATTTAGGAAGAAGAGACCTCCTCAGCTGAGCATGGTGGAAGTAAATGGCTTAGAGAAGCATCTGCAGAGTTGTTTGAGCCCTGAGTCCAGCCCCAGCAGATGGCTGGTGCCCGTTTGTGAGGAGGAGGAGTGGGATGGTGGTCCCACGGTGGGTGAAGGCTCAGCCTGGAGCAGTATCTGAGGGTGGCACTGGCTGTTGGTGGCCTCAGGGGTGTCACCACTGAGCTACTCAAAATGCTGTGTGCACATGAGCCACGTCCCTTTGCAGAAGGATGAGACTGGTACATCCCAAAAATGCAGGTTTGGGGGTTAAAAAGCTGTTTGGGGCCATTCAGTGGGGCTGTAGCCATGGGATGGGATCTGTGTGATGCTTCTGGGGACTTTTGGCCCCTCTCCAGGTCGGGGTGAAGCAGGACAGGGATGGAGAGTCTGTCCTGCCCAATCCATGAAGCACCTCTGAGCATCCCTTCCCTCCCTCTCCTCATTCTTGTTCTTCCATCCTGGCCTGTGGGGTTTTTTTGCCTGTTTTTCCCTGCAGTGTGAGGAGATGGAGCACAGGGACACAGGGTGGCATCAACCCCCTTGGTTTGCCAGGAGCAGCCTGATGGAGCAGGTTATTGGATTTGGGGTGGATGGAGATGCACAGAGCCCTCCTTGGCCTTTTCTTTCCTAGGGAAAAGCTGTGGGATGTGCCCAACTGAGCCTCTGCTGCCCCTGGGCTCAGCCCTGGGTCTCATCCAGGCCCAGATTTTGTGAGATCCTTCTCACCCTTCCCCTCAGTCCCTGCTGAGGAGCAAATTCCCTCCCTCCACCTCTGCATCCCCTGGAAATCTCCAGGCCCGGCTCTTCCGAGGCCCGGCTCTTCCGAGGCCCGGCTCTTCCGAGGCCCGGCTCTTCCGAGGCCCGGCTCTCCCGAGGCCCGGCTCTTCCAGGCCCCATTTCCCTGCCCCTCCTGCAGCCCAGAGGGGTTGGGATGGTGGGAACCATGCAGGATGTGGGGCCCAGAGCTGAGCTCTGCACCCTCCTGGCCTCCAGGGCCCGTTTGGCCTCAGTGGCTCTGAGGGTGACACCAGGGCCAGCCCTGTGTCCTCGGCAAGGGCCACCAGAGAGCGAGGCCGCTGCTGTGGGAGGATGGGAAGGAGGGTGTGAAAAACGATGTTCACAAATTTTTTATAGAATTTAAAAGTTTAATAAAAAGACAATTAGGAGATAAAGTATACAGATAGGGCCAGGTGTCTCTGCATTCAGCCAAGAGAGCTCGCCTTACTGACAAAGGATTGTCCCTTAAAAACAGAATCCTACTACACATCCATAAATTCTCATACATATTCAAACATTCTTCTTAGGATCTTTGGTGTTTTTCTGTTTAGTTTTCTCTTGCCCCCTTCCCAATAGATCAATCTTCTTGGCACCATCAAGATTTTCATTCTCTGATAACAGAATTGCAATAAATTTCTCCCCCAGAGTTCTGGTCACTGCTGTCTTCATCTGGATAAGATAGTTTACAAATGCAGGGGTTCTCTAGCTATTTTTTCTCAGTCTTTGGGTTATACAAACAAAAGCAGTTTTTATTTTAATACTATGTCATAGCCTAACCTATATATATTATACCACTATTTCTAAGTTTCATCAATAATGGAAATAAAGAAAGCTATATTAGTACAACTAAATTTTCCATTCTTATACATGTAACATTCATTTTAATATTTGTGAAAAGCCAACAATATAATCTGTATCTATAACAAGGGGGATTGGGGAGAGGGAGAGAAATGGAGGGGATAATGCCATTTTTGGGGGATGAGGAGATGAGTGTGGGCCTTGAGGGAGCCTGAGGGATGAGCAAAGGTGACCCTGACAGCCGGGGAGCAGCGAGGACACGTGGCCAGAGCAGCCTGCAAAGGGCTCAGACCTGTGCCGAGGGAGCTGCGTGGGAAACAAATGGCTTAATCGAGGCGAAAACCATCATAATTAGCATGAACAAATCCAATTAGGAGCCAGGGGCGGGTTACCTCGGGCCTGGCGTGGGCAGCAGGAGGGCTGGGGGGTCCCAGGGCTGGGACAGGGGGTGGCAGGGGGGTCCCTGGGGCTGGGGCTCAGCGTCTTCTCCTCCTTGGGCTGCTGGCTCCGTGCCTGGGCAGAGCCTGATGAGGCTGGAGCCGTGGGTTAGGCAGGCTGTGCTCAGCCAGGGGCGAGCTGCAATCGCTGCTGCTGTCTAGGCTGGTAATTGAGAGGGGCAGGATCCCCATTCCAAGCCTGCCCCAGGGCTGGAAGGAGCATTTTGCTCTTTCATTTGAGGAGCAGAGGAGAAACTGTTCCAGTTTGTCCTTCAAGGTGACCGCTGGGGTCCGGGGGTGGCTGTGGGAGGGGGGACGTGCTCAGCTGCAGCACTGGCACGCTGGAAATAGTGAGGTTAAATATTAACTGTGAGAGCTAATCTTAGAGCAGGAATCCCTTTCCTAGCAAAAAGGGATTCAAAGCGTTCATTTCTAGCAAAATCATCTTTATGGGTCATGATTTTTGTTACAGAATTTTCCCCTGTTTTGGGAAAACATGAAACCACAACGCTTCTCGCTGGGCTTCTCTCTCCTGTTCAGTCTCCTGCCCCTCCGAGAGTTATTCCTGGAGGAATTCATCCTCAAATCCACCATTCCAGCAGTGAGGCACTGAACACTCTCTGAACTCAGCCCCTGCCTCTTCCAGCCCCACCTTCTGTGCCCAACTGCTCCCACAGTGTGGAAAGCAAAGGTGAAGAGTGGGAACCCCTGTGCCTGGCGTGTTCCCAGTAAAACCAGTAGAGCCACCAGCAGGAGGAGCAGGCAGGTGCTTCTGCCATTCCTCAAAAGCTTTGGGGGCTCTCAGGGCCAGGCAATTCCATCCTTACGGGGTTGGGGGAATCTGGGGTCTCTCTGTGTGTCCTGCTCAGCCCCCAGTGGTGACCCAGCCCCTCCTGGTGCTGTCACCTGTGTGAGGTTCCTGCAGCTGGTGACAGCTCTCAGTGGTAATCCTGGCTTTATCTTCCCCCGTGACAGCAGCAGGAATGAGGGAGGCTGTGATGTGTCCCCGAGGAGCCCAGTACCAACCCCAGCCCCTGGGGAGCTCCAGCTGCCCCAAACCCATCAGAGTTTACAGCTGCAGGGGCAGAGGCCAAACATCTGTCCCCACATCTGCCCATCTCCCAAAGTAACACAGATTCAGGGTGAGGTGGCCAGTCCTGGGTACCTGGAGCATGACTTTGTGCCTTTCTGGGGACACAGCAAGGGGGTGGACAGGGACAGAGCCGGTGCTGGCTCTGCTTCACTCAGGGATGTGCAGGGAAGGAGCAGCCCTGTGTCTCGAGTTGCCCTTTGGGGCTTTGCAGATGCCAGGGAGGGATTTGCATCAGGGCTGACCCTGCTCCCTGTGGATTATCTGGATCTGGGAGCACAAAGATGCCTTGGACCAGCTAAGCAGCATTTTACCCCTGAGGAGGGCTCCAGCCAGGTGTGTAACTGGGAGCAGATGGTGACAGCAGTGACAGAGCACTCTGGCCACCACCAGCATCTCTGAACATGGAACCATCCCCTCAGAGATGCACAATTCCCAGCCCAGATATTTTTGGCTGGTGAATGCTGTGAATGTTGATGTTTTCCAAAGGCTCTGAGCCCATATTTGTGCTTTTGCCCTTGTTGGCGTCTCCAAGCTGTTGGTCACAGTTGGGTGGCGGGGAGGAACTGGTGCTACAGCAGATGCCACGGCTGGGCTGGCGTCCAGCTGAGGCCTGGAGATTCACTGTGTGTCACACTGTGGGAAAAGTGAGGGAAAAGGGATGGAAAAATGAGGGAAAATGGGTATCCAACAGGCCAGACCCCCCCACAAACAGTCCTGTTGAGCAGAGCTGGGAGCTGAGCTGTGCCTCTCTCCCAGTATCCTTCCAGCTCCAGCCCAGTGAAAGCTCTTGGAAGCCCAGCTGGGAAGGACAGGGTTAATTTGTGCATACATTAGGTGTGACTCACCCACACAGCAGAGTCATCTTCAGGTCTGATTATCCTCAGCCATGCGCTCCCCAAAACTCGCTGGTTTTGTTCATATTTCATTTAAAGATGCTGCAAGATATTACCTTAGAAAATTGGGAGGTGACAGGGGAGCCTGGGAGCTGTGGATGGTTCCCATCCCCACAGAGGGAAGGAGGGATGAGGTCAGTGCCAGCAAGTCAAGCTGCTGCCAATGTGTGACCTCCTGGTACCTGTGTCCTCGAGGGGCCCCCAGAAGTCAAGGATGGGCCAAAGAAAGGTTATTTATAAGAGTATGTAGAGGAATGGTTTCAAACTGAAAGAGAGGAACTTTAGATGGGATATTGGGATGGAATTGTTGGCTGGGAGGGTGGGCAGGCCCTGGCACAGGGTGCCCAGAGCAGCTGGGGCTGCCCCTGGATCCCTGGCAGTGCCCAAGGCCAGGCTGGACGGGGCTTGGAGCAGCCTGGGATGGTGGAAGGTGTCCCTGCCATGGCAGGGGTGGAACTGGATGGCCTTAAAAGTCCCTTCCAACCCAAACCATTCCATGATTGTGCTGAGTTTCTTGGCCCTGGATCTGCCTGCAGATCCTGTGGCTGGTTCAGGGCACTGAAAAGGTTGGGAGTGTAGATTGTCACCTGTCCCCTCCTTGCTGTGACACCCCCCTCTCCCCAGGGACCTCCCTGAGAGCTGTGGATGCTTCTCTGCCCACAGCAGGTGACTCGTGCTCCTGCTGTGTCCCCACATCCCAGGCAGTGTGGAGAGACAGGAGAGGCTGCAGGTCACTGCTCTGTCCCCAAGGGCGCCAGGCTGGCTCAGTGTCACCCCCTCGATGCCATTGCTGCTTCCAGGAGCTGCCAGCACCTGCCCCATCCCTGCAGAGCTCAGTGGGCACTGCTGGACCTCAGGGACTGCTGGCAAATGACCAGAGATGTAGCATTTGGTGACACAGGTGGGAGTGGCAGTGGTTGGACTCGATGATCTCAGAGGAGTTTTCCAACTTTTCAGATTCTGTGACTTCCAGCTCCCAGCTTTATCACCAAAAATGCCTTATCAGGAGCAGCCTCCAGCTTCATGCCCACACCAGAACCACAGAACTGTCCTGGTCTTCATCTTCTGCTGTGCTTTCCAGCCAGGCCCCTCACAGGCTCCAGGGTCTCCAAGAGAGGGAAGGAATCCAAGGACCACCTCGTTCATCACCAGCAAAGAGCAGCTCCTCCCACCTGGTTTCAGGTTTTTAATGCAGTTCCCAGCAGAGGCAGAGCGTGATCTGCTGACACCAACCCCAGCCCTCCCACGCTCCCAGGGAAGGAGGGGGCTCCTCTTTTGCTGCTTTCACCCAGGAGTGAGTTCTGGCCTTGGCTGTGTCTCACTTGGGGACCAAAGGCCAGGAGCTTTGCACAAAGATTTGAAACAATCCCATTCCTGATGTTGATCAGTCAGGGAAGCTCCTAAGTGGGAAGGGACCCCCAGGGATGATCAGTGCAGCCCCTGGCCCTGCCCAGACCCCCCAACAAGCCCACCCTGAGCATCCCTGAGAGCGCTGTCCAAACGCCCCTGGAGCTCTGGCAGCCTTGGGGCCGGGCCCATTCCCTGGGGAGCCTGGGCAGTGCCAGCAGCCTCGGGGGGAAGAACCTTGCCCTGAGATCCAGGAAGCCAAGGGGTGTCTTGGGGATGGGGATTTCATCCCGGGTGTGAAGAGGCTGAGGTGCACAGGAGGGCTGGGGGAGCGAGCAGCCCCCATGCATTTCCCCTCCATGCAGGCAGCCCAGAGCAGATGTCCTCCCACCAGCCGTGCATCATTCATGCAAGAGTGCTCCCTATCTGATAAATCATGTTGGAGAGACAAGACACAATGGGGCTTTTAATTATAGAAACAATTAGCAAGGATTAATGACAGCAGTGGTGTGACGGTGTTGTTGCTCCCAAAGTTTAACGAAGATTTAGCAGTTTCTGTCAGATGTGGGGAGCACTGAGGTGCTGCCTTGGGTGTTGGGTGCACCTCAGCACCCACCTCTCTTCCTCTCAGTGAGAGACATCTGGGGGCTTCCAGGAGGTCCGGGGGCTTCAGTGGATGAAGCATTGGGGAGGTTCATGGCAAGGGGCAGGGCTGAGTGAGGGGATGTTGTTCATGAGGGGACACCAAGGTGAGCAGAGCCTGGAGGTGGCCCAGGCGCTGTGACAGGGAGCAGGGACAGCTCAGTGGCACCAGCCTGTGGCCACTGTGTCCCCCAGGCTCCTGTGATCCGAGCAGAGGTGCAGCTCCCCACAAACACCTTCAACACCCTGATACAGCTCCAGCATCAGCATCTCTGCACCTTTCAGGGCCAAGGATCAGATTCCCACTGATCATGGAATGGTTTGGGTTGGAAAGGGCATTAGAGATCATCCCATTCCACCCCTGCCATGGGCAGGGACACCTCCCACCATCCCAGGCTGCTCCAAGCCCTGTCCAGCCTGGCCTTGGGCACTGCCAGAGTCCAGGGGTAGCCACAGCTGCTCTGGACAACCTGTGCCTTCCCACCCCCAGCACACAAAATTCCTACCTGCTTCCCAGACTCAGCAAAAACCCCTCTTCTGCCTCCCAGCAGCTCCATGAGCTGATCTTGGAGCTGGGATCCAAGCTCAATCTGCCTAGAAGACACCACCAGAGCTGCTGGCTTGGGAAAACACAAAAATCAGCAGCAGCTTCCCTTTGCCTGCAGCCCTGGCTGTTCCCCACAGAGAAGGCTGGGAACAGCCCTGGGGGAGCAGGGACACAAACACAGAGTGGCAGGAGGACAAGAGACACGTTGGGGTCACCGGGGTGGCCGGAGCTGTCAGCAGAGGTGAGGTGGCACAAGCTACACCAGCCTGGAGCCTCGAGCTGCCCTTCCTCCTCCCTCCTCTGCAGGATGCTGGGGTGGGATGCTTGGAATACTCAGTGGGATGCTTGGATAGTGCACACAAGGCTGGGGGCTGGCAGGGGCTGCTCCAAGGGTTTGGCTGCTGGGAGAGGAAAGCATTGGCCTGAGGGAGCTGAGTCAGTCTGAACCCCCTGGTACCTGCCCAACACCAGGAGCCTGTGCTGGGAGCTGGGCACCCTCTGCTCTGCAGCACCCTCACCCCATGCTCAGACCTTTCCCGGGAGAACCCCAAGGTTTGGTCCAGGATTTACCCCAGGGCAGAGCAGAGAAACTGGAGCAGAGCAAGGACAACCCTGAATTCCACATGACTCGGGGGTGGAGCAGGGGTGCCAGACAGGCTGGACCATGCTTGGCCCAGGTGACTCAGTCCCTGGCCAGTTCACCCAGCACGGCCTGGAAAAGCCATTCCCAGTGCTCCTGCCTGCTGGGGATGGCTGGTGGGGGAGGTTTCCCAGTCCAAGCTGTCTCCTGCTGGATTAATAATTCACACAGCGAGGCAGGGCACAGCAACCTCCACCCCTCTCACATATCCAAGGATCTGGGAGCTGCTGGAATGATGAGCAGGGATGGGATGATGGGGATGGTCACAACAGAGCTCTGGACCCTTGGGCACTGCTGCCCATCCTGCCAAGGCCATGGGGTGCAGGGAGATGCACCAGGAGAGCATCTCTGGATGCCTGTGCCAGGTACAGATCTTGTTTCCAAACAGTTTTTCCTTCCATGGAGGACGTGGGCGGATTTGTTGCCGTGAAAATGAGACACTAATAATGCTGGCTGGGTGCCAGGCCTGTTCTCACCTCCAGCACTGACAGCTCCCCAAAATCCTCCTGCCAGCCCCATTCCATGACAGTCCCTCCACCCCAGAGCCCCCCTGGAGATGTGGGAACAGCCAGGAGTGCCCAGAGCCCAGCCCTGTCTCCTCCAGCCCCCGAGGCTGCCAGAGGGGCTGGAATTGCCTGCCTGACAGCCTGAGCCAATTCCCACAGGATCAATGGAGATCAATGGAGATCAATGGAGATCAATGGAGATCAATGGAGATCAATGGAGATCAATGGAGATCAATGGAGAAATTCCTCCATGCCCCAGAGCCTCGCCCAGCCTCATTCATCCCTGTTCAGCATCAGGGCAGCTGGAGCATTCCAGAACCTGCTCCTGGTCCCTACAGAGGGCACAAGGAATGAGAGGCAGGCAAAACACATCCAGCACTGTGGAGCTTCAGAAGAGACTCTCAGTATCTGGAAACAGCTGGATTCCCTCAGGGAGAAACCATCATCTTCATCCTGGTGTTGGCCAAAGCCCCTGGAGACCAACACAGGGAAAGAAACCATGGAACCATTAAGGTTGGAAAAGATCTGTGAGATCACTGAGACCAACAATTAATGAGGATCCAGCAAATCTGAAGCTGTTTCCTGCAAACACATTTCCTGTTTAAAACCTTTTCCCCAACCATGGCAACCTCCCCGTCCCAGTTCTTGGATGGGCAGGGAAATTAATAATGTGTTCAGCCAGGAAAAGTTTCCCAAGTCTTCTTGGTTACTAAAGGATTCGTCAGCGATCCTCCCTCCCAAATTAGACCTTGTAGACCCCCCCGGCTGATGAATCAGCTCTGCCATCACTGCATCCCAGCATAATTTGTCTTTCAACCTAACAGCTCCCATCCCACTCCAAGGACGTGGAGCAAGAGTAGGCAGCAAAAATCCCAGGACCCTGTGTGCTGGACTGGGGAGAGCAGGAAAAGGTGGGGACAGGGGGAGTTTCTTCCTTCACTGCTTGAGTTCATTTCTGGACATCAATCCATGTGAGGACAGGGAAGAGGCAGAATTTTGGGGATTGGCACCTCCTTGCCTCAGCATGACCCTGAAGCAGGAAAGGGACTGGGAAGGGCACATCCCTCAAAACAGAGGGCACAGCATAGGGGGGAAACCTTGAGAGCCTCCAGCAAGCGAAGAGACAGGGTGTTGCCACCACTGTCACCTGCCAGCTACACCTGGGCACAGGTGAGGGGCTGGGCAGCTCCTGCTGGGAGGTGACTGAGCCCATGCTGGGGTGTGGGTGCTCTCCTTCCCCCGTTTGGTGCTGAGTCCTTCCTTCCCAGCAAGGGGACAATCCTGGTGGTGACTGGGGACATGGCCCTGAGCCACCCATGCCAAGTGGCAGCTGTTTTTCCCCAAAACAGCACCCTGAGGAGTGACCAGTGGGTCAGACAGGTGCCAGCTGGGAGGGAGCCACCAGGAGAGGCTGAAGGGGATGTCCCTGGCTGGTGGCCCCTGTGAGATCCCTCCTGCCCTGAGCCCAGTGAGCCGTTCCTGGGTGAGAACCTGGCCAGGGCCATCCCACAGCAAAGACAGGCATGGATTTGGGGGTTTTATTGCCGTGCAATCCTGTTCCAATTCCGTGGGGTCCCATCCCTGAGCAGGAACCAGCAGCTCCCAGAGCTGCGAGCTGCTGGGGCCGAGCTGGTGAATGAAGGGGATCAGAACCCGCTGTGTCTGCGGGTCACAGTGACACAGGGACACGGGGACATTTCCATCCGGAAGGTTCAAATGCCTTGTTTGCCGTCCGTGGCACCGCAGTGCCTGGAATTCTAATCGGCCGCAAAGCAGCTCTAATGGAATTTGCACAGGAGCTGGGAGCTGCTGGAGGGATTCGATGCCGCTCGCAGATAAAGGCAGGCGGGAGGGCGATGGAGACGGGGGTGGCAGCGCGTTCCTTCCGCACGCCGAGGCTGAGGAATGTGGGCTGGATTCCATCAGGAGCAATTTCCTCGCTGGGAGGCAGCGGAGTGGCCGCCCCCAGCTCCCCGAGGGTGGGGGAGAGCTGGGATCCCACCGGGAACGGCAGCACATGGATCCCCGAGCTTGTTCAGGGATGGGGAGGCGACCTGGGACCTGGTGAGACAGGAATCACCCGGCAAGGGAAAAACAGCGTTCCACTGGTTCTCATCTGCAGGGCTGGAGCAGAGACTGAGGGGAGGCGGAGGGGCAGGGGCTGAGCTCTGCTCTGGGACAGGGACAGGAGCCCAGGAAGGGCTGGAGCTGTGCCAGGGCTTGGGATGGATCTCAGGGCAAGGTTCTTCCCCCCGAGGCTGCTGGCACTGCCCAGGCTCCCCAGGGAATGGGCCCGGCCCCAAGGCTGCCAGAGCTCCAGGAGCGTTTGGACAGTGCTCTCAGGGATGCTCAGGGTGGGCTTGTTGGGGGGTCTGGGCAGGGCCAGGGGCTGCACTGATCATCCCTGGGGGTCCCTTCCCACTTAGGAGCT
>NC_031797.1:1782491-1794646 GCF_001522545.3 Parus major | reverse complement strand
CAGAGCTCAGCCCCTGCCCCTCCGCCTCCCCTCGGGAGGAGCTGCAGCCCCCGAGGAGCCTCCCCTCAGTCTCCTCTGCTCCAGCTGAACGAGCCGAGTGCCCTCAGCTGCTCCTCACATGGCTTCCCCTCAAGCCCTTCCTCATCTTCCTTGCCCTCCTCTGGACACTCTGGAATGGCTCAGTATTTTTCTTATGTGGGCAATCAATCCTCAGCCATGGGCTCTGTGGGGCTGGGCAGCCCTGGAGGGTGACACGAGCTCCACATCTGGCAGTGCCCAGCTCCATGATCACGTACAGAGGAGGGGTCTGGGGGCTGTGCAAGCCCCCCTGACCCCAGCAAAGAAGGGATGGCCTTGCAAATGGGACCCAGGGTGGCCTAAGTCGTGCAGCAGGAGAAATGCAGCCTGTGCTGGGAAAGCAGAGATCATTTGCTTTGTCCTTCTCTGAGCAGGGAAATGTTAGGCTGGGTTTGAGGGCTGCTGAGCCTGCTCAGCTCCTGCTGAAACTGGCTGGGGCTGGGTGTTTCTGCAAAACTGGACCTTAAAAAGGGGAGGAAATCCTTCTTTGGTGGAGTTGTCACCTTGGGGTGACTTCAGCGCCAGAAGGGACACCTGGACCCGGACATGAGGGCTCACTTAGGGGTTGCAGTGGGAGGAAGGGCAGGTGAGCGCTGCTGTCACTTGAAGCCCAGGCAGTGAGAGAGGGGAAAGGTGCCTCTCCCTCCTGCTTGGATGAAAACTCTTCATCTGATGGTGCTTCTGCTGGGCACAGCTCAGAGCAGCAGGTCCCTGGCCAAAGGAACTTCCATTGTTATTACCCAATATTTATTAAAAGTAACTGGGCTTAGTCACGGGCTCAGGCTGTGTGAGCAGAGCGGGGCTCTGGCAGGGAAAATGAGGTGAGCTTGTCCCCCCTCAGGGGCTGAACATGGAGACATTGGGGTCAGGACAGAGAGGAAACTGGCTTTGGAGGGGGAACAAGAGGGTTTGCAGGGAAAAAACCCCAGCTCCGTGCTCAGCAGGTCACAGATGTCACTCGTGGTGTGGCAGCCGCTCTTCCCTGTGTCCCCCAGACCCCACAGTGGGGCTGTGCCCTCTGCTTTCCGTGCTGGAGTCCTGCCAGAGTGCACACCTGAGGTGAAGCTGCATTTTTGGGTGTGGTGGGTGACCAGGCCAGAGCGAGCCCATGGGACCTCCTGGTGCCACCTCGGCAGGTCCCTGGGAGAGGGTGGCTCCAGGCTGGATGGAGGGGACAACACAGGGCGGTGTCCCTGGGTCACGGTGCCCTCCAGCCGTGCAGTGTCACCCTGCAGTGGTGCTGGGGGCACTGCAAAGCCTCTGGCCAGCACAGAATAAACCCCCAGCTCAGCCCCAGGGGCGCTGTCCCCAGTCCCTGTGGTGTGGCTGGCTCTGCTCAGGGGCATTTGGGGCTGGGGGGTCTGGGCTGCCCAGCCAGAACTGCCTCCCTGGCACCCCCAAACCCTCATGGCATCAGTCCAGCACCAAAGTGACTCCTGGTGGGCTCCCAGAACCCAAATTCTGTAGGACCACGTGGAGTGGGAGCATGCAGCCGCTTCCTTCGAGGAGTCCATCGAGGTTCCGTTTTGGCAAAATTGATGGGCACCAGGAGCCTGCTCTCATCACATGGCTCCCACTGCTGCATCCTGAGTGGGGACAAAAGCCTCTCGGGCTGTCACTGGAGCTGGCAGCGCTGGAATGCTGCATTCAGGCTGGCAGGGGACCAGCGTGGCCGGCGGCAGGAGGGGCTGGCAGGGACCCTGCAGGCAGGGAGAGGCTCTGGATCCCGGGATCAGCGGGGAAAGATTCCTCACTTCACCACAAAGGGCAAACTGGGGGCAGAAGGGACTTTACTTCTCACTTTGTTTGAATTATTTTTCTCTCCTTGGCACGTTTCAGTCAAAAACTCTTTGGGATTTTGAGCGTGTGCCAGAGCAGCTGCGGTTTTTTTATTTCTCTCACACTTCTTTTTTTTTTTCCCCTAAATCATTTTGCTGAGTCTGTGTGAAAATGCCCCAGAAAGCAGCAAAACTTGTCAAGGCACTCCCAGGGCTGGGGCTCACTTGGAACAGCATCACCAAAGGCAGGGACCCTCCCTGGAGCACGGGCCCTGACAGCTCCAGGGTCCTGCCACTTCTGTGTGTCCCCCCAAACTGGGGAACAGTTGGGCTGGGTGCTCTTGAAGGTCTCTTCCCACCGTGATGATTCCATGATTCCACTTGGATTTGTGTTCCCAGCTGGCACCCAGCTGGCCCCATTTCATCCCAATCCCGATGCTCAGCAAGATTCTGGGGGGTTTTGGTGGTTTATGGGTCCCCATCCTCATTGTGGGGATGTTATTTTTGTTTAGGTCCAGGCTCCTGGGAGGTTCCAGGTGGGGGTAAAGGCCCCTAAGGAGGGGACCAGGTCCCATCTCAGCACCCCAAATGCCACAGCCCCTGGCAGGGACCTCCTCCCCAACCTGTCCCTGTCCCTGTCCCTGGCTCCTGGCCTAAGATCCCTTTGGATTTATGTTCATATTGAAGCAAAATTGAATTAATTGGAGCACGAGACCAAGGGCCCTGTGGGATTCTCCTGTGTCCAGTGCCAAACTCTGGCTTGGGGAAGCAGAACTGGTCACCTCAGCCTGGTGTTTTTCCTCCACAGCTTTGTCCTGTTCCCTTTTCAAAGCCCAGAGAGATGCCAGAAGGGCATTGGAGTTAATGGGTGGGAGAGAGAGCCCAGAGGGGGATCAGGGCTGAGCCAAAACCCAGAGCACAGGCTCAAATCACAACCTGCCTGTTCCCTTATCCAACCCTGTGCCTTGGCTTCCCCCAAAATAAAATAATGGCATGAAGGGGGCACAGTGAGACAGAAATAACTATTTTCTGGTGAGGTGCTTGGGGGAGGGGACAAGGACAAAGCATCCCCTCCAAGCTGGGACTCCCCCAGTGCATTTGCCAGCAGACTGCTCCCCCAAAATCACCTTTAACCCTGGCCTGCAGGCAGGAGAGCATCTTCCATCAGGCAAAATCAGCTCAGCCCTTGGCTCCCAGCACCAGGATCGGGAGCTGTGTGGAAGCAGCAGCAATTCCCCCACCCTTGATTAAAACAGCGCAGCCTGCGGAGCCAGGGCTGGGGGGACGCTGCTAAATTGACTCTGTGCTTTTGATACAGCAGCTTAATGACTGTGTTCAAATTAGCCAGAATCACCTTTCCATCCTGGGGAATGGAAATGAGACGTGGATTGCTCTGGCACACCCTCCCCCCAACGCCAGCCTCTTAAAAATCCATCCCCAACTAAACCAGCTGCAATTTCCATGCCTGGATTTTTCATCTCTTCCTAAGCAGATAAGTTGATATTGTTTAAAACAGCAATGAAATTCCTTCCCAGCCACATAAATCTGGTTTTAAGTGCAGATCCAAGGCTGAGGCTGGGGGTGAAGCTCAAATGGGAAAGCCCGAGCTGCGTGTGCCTGCAATGAAATTATAAATCCACATCCCGGAGCAAGCGAGCAGCAGGAGGCACCAGGAACCTCCATCAGCAGAAGCGCTGGGCTGCAGCAAGGGATGGGAGTTGGGAGTGGAACCGACAAGGCTGGGAGAGCTGTTGGCATTTCTCCTGACAAAATCCTGCACAAACGGAGCCAGTTCAGGTGAAACCACGGCGTTGGACCCACCTGGTGTCCAGTGCTGAGCCCCATCCCTTCCCCTGAGTTCTGCCCTCAGTTTCCTCAGCTGTAAAGTGGAGAAGATGCTGCCAAGCCCTGCTTGAAAAGCGCTGTCAGACCCAGCAAATGTCACCGAATGGCTCAGGTGGAGCTTGGTCAGCTGGCACACAGCACATCAAAGGCACAGGACACTCTGCATCTGAGGCCAGGGACCAGCAAGGCTGAGGCCAGCCTGGACTGAGCAGTGATGAGCGGAGAGGAGCAACAATTCCACCCTGCAGGTCAGAGCCAAGGAGGGAATTGGCCTCTGCCATCCTCAAATCCCAATTAACCAAATTACCACAGTCCAGGAGGCTTCAGCAGGAGGGAAGAGGAGCAAGAGGAGAACTCCAATGAGGCATGGGCAGTGGTGAGTGCTGTCCCCGTGGGGCATGGGGGTGCTGCTGGGGGGCTCCAGGTCATTGTCCCGTGAGCCTGGCATCTCCCTGGCCCTGCTGCAAGGGACAGTGGAGCCCAGTGCAGGGGCACAAACACAGGAGCCCTGGCTCGGGGCTGCGCTCGTTCCTGAGGTCACGGCTCTGTTTGTGCCCTGATTGCCTCAGTTTCCCACGGGACGGAGGGGAAATGGCCGTGTTCATCCACAGCCACCTCCACCTCCGGTGCAGAGGGCACAGGTGAGGTGGTCCTCAGACCCTGTCCTGGGGCAGGCAGGGGACACTGGGCTGGGGGATGCGAGCAGGCTGTCATGGGGATGGGGTGGGAGAGTGTCTGGGGGTGCTGGTACGGAGCTGAGGGACCCAGGGGGGGTGGCAGGTGGGTACCAGTGGCTGGCACTGGGGTACCCCAAGGTGCTGCCATGGGGTCGGGCACCTCAGGCGGGGCACTCCAGGGCTTGGCACCCCAGGCACCCTTTGCTCACGGCAGCGCGGCGAGGAGACCCCCCGTGCCCTTCCCCGCCTTCCTCCGGGGCTGTGCCCGTTCTCCGCCCGGGGCCGCGCATCGCCCCCGGCCCCGTCCCTCCCCCGGCCGGGCGGGGGGCGCGGGGGGCGGCTCCGCGCACGGCCCGACGCGGCTGGAGAGGCGCTGCCGCCGCCGCGCCGCCCCCGGGGACGGGCCGGGGCCGGGCCGGGGTCCGTCCGGAGCCGCCGCCGCGCCGCCCCCGGGGCTGCGGCTCTGCCCGCGCCGCCGCCGCAACATGGGCAGCCCCGCAGCGGCCGCCGAGCGGTGAGTGCGGGGTCCCGGGGCCGGGGGGGTCGTGCCGAGCCGCACACGTGGCGCCGGGGGGCGGCCGCCGAGCCCCCGCCGCCCCTGGGGACTCGCAGCCTCCCTCCATCCCTCCCTCCATCCCTCCCTCCATCCCTCCCCGCCGGCGGCTCGGCGGGGGCTGCCCGGCTGTGCCCACCGCCCGCGGCCGCCAGGCCCCTCCGCAGCCCCCGGCTGTGCCCGGGGAGGGGGCTCGGCACGCCAGGGTCGCCCCGGGGGTGGCGGTGCTGTCGCCGCGGCTCCGGGTCCAGCCCGCCCCTGCTCCGCTCCATCCCCCGGCGCTCCCGGGGGTCCGGTACCCGCAGTCCCCCCCCCTCCCCGTTTGGGCTGGGGCCGCCGCTCGCAGCCCCTTCCCCCGGCACAGCCGAGCGGGTCCGAGCATCGCCGGGCGTCGGGAAAGCTTTGCCCGTCTCCTCTCTCTCGTGTTTCCCCCCCGGGCGCTGCAGGTCCTCACTCCTCGCCACCCCAGGGCCCTTCCTGCCTCTTCCCCGAGCATCCCGGATTTTCGGCGGATTTTCCTGCCGAAAATTCCGAGGGTTGGTTTAGCCGCGGATGTTACCAGGTTGTGTTTCTCGGGGAAATGGAGCAGGCAGCAAGCGCAGCATTCCTGGCTCCTCTTGCCGTGCTGGAATAGCAGCCTTTGCCTCTTCCCACTCTCCATCCAGAGTACTTTTGTGCCAGTTCCTTAATCCACTTGGAAAGCGGATTTGAGCTAAAACCTGACAAAAGGTGCTCCAATTCCCACGGCGTTCGCGCAGGCAGCGGTTACAGAGGAGCAGCTGCTTCATCTGTTCCAGCCCAGCCTTACCCTGAGATGAGGTTTTTGGGAAGGAGAAAAGAGCAGCCAGGAAGGGAGAGGATGGCAGGAGAAGGCAGAGTGCCTGTGAATGTGATGGAGAGTGGAGCCGTGCCGGGCTCTGCAGCCTGGCAGCGCCCAGAGCACAAAGCCAGTCCTTGGGAGCGAGGAGCATTGGAACCGGAGCGGCTGGAGCGGGAAGTGACCGGGATTGGGGATGTTTGGTGGCCTGGTGAACACCAGCCCAGGCCTGGCAGAGCTCCTGGCTGCTGCTTGGCTCTCCCACCCGCTCTCATCCTGGCTGGGGACGCACAGCCTGCAGGATGGAGACCCCAAAACTCAGCCCTGAGATAGGGGTGACACCGTGGGAAAAGCCTCATCCAGGCAGGGAAAAGTTCCTACAGATCTCCAATCAAAACACGAGGCATTAAAACCAAAAAGCCCTCCAAGAGCAGAATTGCCCAGCAGTGACACGATCATGTGCAGGTTAAAATTCAAAATGCAGGTGTTGAACCCTGCAATAACCCTGTGGGAAGTGCGGGGGCTGTGAAGTTGCTCTGCACCCCAGAGCTCCATCACCCCTTGCAGGATGGAGATGGAATCAAATCCTGGCACACCAGGGCATGCCAAAGAACGTGGTGCACGTCCTTTAAATGGGAAAATAATTGAGGATGAGCTGGGGAGCTGCCAGCTGGGCAGCCCGGGGTTGATCTGGTTTAATTTTGCGCTGATGTTTTTATGTGGCACTCACGAAGGGGAGGCAGCGGAGCTGCTGCCTCTTGCTGCTGGAGGACTGGTGGAACCGGCTGGGTTTTGGCCAGAGTAGCTTGGAGAGGTGATTTTTTGGTCCACTCAAAATTTCTTACAGTGTCCACATTGCAGAAACCCCACTCAGGTGCCTGCAGCCTTTCCCAAAGGCTGATCTTGGGTGAAGATGCTCTCCAATGCCCAGCCTGCAAAACAGCTGGAGGAGCATCCCGAGAGCGGGGAGCAGGAGGCAAAGCAGCTTCAGGAAAGAGTTGAAATCTTTAGGAAAGAGTTAAAAATCAGTAGATTTTACTTTTATTCTGCCCTGTTGGAGGAGGGAGCAGGAGGACGGGAGGAGCAGGGGCTGGGTTGTGTTTCTCCTGTCCGAGGCACCGATGCCGAGGCTGTGCTGGGCAGAGCTGGGACACATCCCAGGCACAGCCGGGTCCTGCCAGGCTCAGCCTTTCCTGGGGGATGTGCTTTTGCTGATCCCTGGCTGAAGATAGCAGGGCCAGGGGCTTTTTTCCTATTTTGTAGTGTTTAGGGCTCAGGAATGTCTGCTTTTATTAGCTGTGCTAATCCTGCCTCACCAGAGAACTCATCCCTGGCTCCAAGGCCCAAACCTAATCCCTGCTCTTCCCTCCTGGGCCCAAATTAAACACTGGACTCACAGCCCAACAGCACAGACACGGCACTGGCTGCACTCAACATTTAAATGCTTTCAGTCCATGTGTTTGGGGTGGATTTTTCCCAACTCCTGCCTGTGGGATCCCTCCCGGTTCCCCCCCAGCATCCCAGCAGGGAGCAGGTGGCTCCTGTTCTCTCCTTGAGGAGCTGGAGCTGCCATAAGGCAGGAGGAGCTGGGCTGCTCCGGCAGCTCGGAGCCGTGTCGCTGCCGTGTTCACATCCCTGGGATGGGAGAGAGGTGTTGGAAGCCCTGGGAATAACGCTGGGAGCGTGAAGCACGTGGCGGGCGCGCTGTGCGTGGGCAGCGGCGGTTCCCGTGCCGCCGCTGCGCGTGGGCAGCACGGGTGGGATGCCTGTCACCAGCAACATCTCCCCACGTCCCCAGTCCCACAGCTCCGAGGGGAGGGAAGTGGGAGCCAAGTGAGGCCATCCCTGGGCTTGTCCCCAGTGACACCGATTCGCCACCAGGCTCCAAAACCCTTCTGAGTGCATCCTGTGCCTCAGTTTCCCTGGCTGTAGGTGGCCGTGGTCTGGAGGCCTGGCTTTGGAGGGTGGCACGGTCCCTCAGGCTGCCAAACTCTGCTGCCTGTGCACGGCTGTGGAGCCGAGATGGGATTGTCTGAGCAGGCAGAGGGAGCGTCACGGAGCATCCTGCAGGATGGCTCTGGCCTGTGGCGCTGCAGGGAGGGTGGAAGGTGCTGTCTGAGCCCAAAGGGTCGCTCTGTGAGTCCTGGAAAAGCCCCAGAACAAACAGGCGAGGGCAGAAATGTTCAGAGAGGAGATGTGAGAGGAGATGAAAAGCAACAAATCCCATGAGAACTCCTGGAAACGCTGCCGAGAGCCACAGTGGCTGTGGAAGGGAAATGGGTCGGGCTGTGGGCACCCTTGGCTGACTTTTCTGTCTGCAAAGTTTTTGTAGGGTTTACCATGAAAGACAAAGCAGCTGCTTCTGTGAGGTTTGGCTCAGGGGTTGTGGGAGCAGGGATGCAGGAGTGGGACAGGCTGGGCCAGAGCCCTTCTCAGCCATTGCCAATGGAATGTGCTGGATTCTCCTTCAGATCCCATTTAAGCCGTGGTGTTTTGGGGCTGGAGCTGGAACCCCGCGGGTGCCCCAGGTCTGTGGGGTGTTGGAGGTGGGGGCTGAGGGCTGAGGCTGGGCAGGATGGGGGTGACAAAGTGGGGAAATGGCCCTGGTGATGGGACAGCAGAGCCCTCCCCAGGCCCGGGCAGGGCTGCCATTCCTTCTTCCCCATGCAAAATGGGCAAGCTGAGGACAGCACCAAATTCACCCCAGAACAACAGAACAGCAGAGATCCAGATGGAGAATTTGGGCAAACAGAAACAGTTTTACCGGGGGTGGGTTCAAAACAAAGCAGGGAGGGTCTGGGCTGTGATGCCCAGGCTGCTGTGGTGCCTCAGCATCCTCAGCACCCCAAGGCTGGGATCCCAGCCCGGGAGCAGAGGCAGGATCCATCTCTCTGAGCACACCCTCCTCCTTCCTCTGCCTCAGCCCAGCTCTTCTCTTGCTTCCCTGCCTTCCTCCCCCTGAATTTTTCATGCCACCACAAGCTCAGCTGCCGCTTGCAGCCCCATCCACCACGAGGGTTTGATTCCAAAGCTGTCCCAGCTCTGCCCAGCTCAGATCTGGAGCGCCGGGGCTCCTTGTTCAGCTCCCGATGTGCCAACCAAAATAGCAGCGGCCACATACTGGAGTGGAGAGGAACAAGTGTCACTGGGAATTAAAATGACAGATCCCAGCATCAAGGTCTCCGAGGGTTTGTGCTTTATTAAGCAACAGTGAGTTCATGGGAAAGGACTTTGACTCAGAGCACCGGTTGTGTCTACAAGAAAAGAGAACCAGGGACTATATTTAGGCTCAGGCTGTGATGGGGAGACAGGGCCAGGCACTGAGGGAGGGGAGCTGGGCATCCTCAGCTCCGTGGGGATGAGCCCTGGCCCTGCAGAAAAGAGTGGGGAGCAGGAGGTGGGTTTGGGATCGTGGAATCCCCAGTGGTTTGGGTGGGAAGGGACCTTAAATCCCATCCAGCCCCACCCCTGCCATGGCAGGGACACCTTCCACCATCCCAGGCTGCTCCAAGCCCCGTCTAGCCTGGCCTTGGGCACTGCCAGGGATCCAGGGGCAGCCCCAGCTGCTCTGGACACCCTGTGCCAGGGCCTGCCCACCCTCCCAGGGAAGATGCTGCAGAGGAACAACCCCAGTTCTGTGGGGCAGATCTGGAGGGTTCCCCTCCCTGTGCAAGGGGCTGCTTGGGGGTCCTGCACCCCCAGCCCCACATCAGCCATGGCCAGGGGTGTGTGGAGTGGCTGGGAGAGCTCCTCTGAGCAGGAGTCACCTTGGCTGGGACTTGTACAGCATCTGCTGGGTTCACAGAAAAGAGGGGACCAGGACCCTGCTGTGTGGTCCTCACGTGGCTCCCTCTCCCTTTAATGTGGTTTCCTGCTGATGGGAGTGATTTAACAGATCAATGTTTTCTCTTCTTGCCTCAGGGTCTGCCTCTTCCCACCGCCCCCTCCTATTAAAAATTCATTGTTTCTCCCAGATACTGTTGCTAGAGGGAGACAGGGAGAAATAAAGGAAGTTCTTGGAAAGGAGAAGAGAAAATATTAAGTGGGAAGGGAATTGAGAAAAAAATTAAACCAAATATTGTCCTTCTCTGCCTCTTGTTGCTCTGGGTACATTTGAGCCCAAGTTCTGTCCCTGTCACGGCACAGAGCCCTGATGTTCCCGGAGCTGTGTGGGAACTGGGGGCAGTTTGGGTGGTGGGGACAGTCCTGCTCCTGCCAGGGAGATGGTGAAGCCCCTGCTGGCTTCAGAGCTGGGAGTGTGGGACATCGTGGCTGTTCCACACAGCAAACCCCAGCAGGCACGGGAGGGAAGAAGGAGCAGTGACCTGCAGTGGGGGGATGCGCCTGATCTCCGACTCAATTCCCATCCTCAGCATCTCCAGAAACCTCCCCCTAAGGCCTTGATTCCTTTTCCTGCTCAATTTGGCTGCTGTTTCCATCCAAGTGGATGAGGGGCTTTGTTTGTAAACTGAAACAGGCAGGAGGGTGCTGATGGCTGCTCTGTTGGGATCAGCTCCCCTGGCCCTGCGGCACCGGAGCCGTGGCTGTGACACAGAGCTGCTGGGCCACCAGTGGGGATGGAGCATGGACTGAGGGGGATTCAGGCAGGCTTGGGAAGGCTCTTTTCCATCTTCTGAAGTGTCCTGGGCACGGTCCTCACAGTGCTGCTCGCAGGGCAGCTGCAGCAGAGGTCTGCAGGGCAGAGCAGGGCAGCTAAAGGGGCTCCAAACTCCCTCAGCCACACTCCGTGCTGGAACACCTCACCTTAGGGGAGCGGATTTGTTTTCATTCAGGAACACTGGAAATAATCATTTTCAACCCCTTCTGAGTGGTGCAGCCAGAGGAGAAAACCATGAGGGTGCTTGGTGCTTCTGGCCTCTTTTTCTAGAGGGTCACCCGGGCTGACCTTCCCCGTGCTCAGGACAGCTGGACACCAACCCTTCAATATTGGCACAAGGAGCTATTTTGTGTTTTTCCATTTAAATCTCATCTGAAGGGATGTCCATCTGGTTCTCTCTGTGCTGCCAGAGGAACAAAGGGCTGTTCCTGGGTCAGTTTTCCACAGGGAGACCCAGGAGAGGCAGCGTGGCCAGGACCTGTGCCTGGTGGTGGGCTGGGCAGGGCCCCTGTAATTGAACACTAATTAGGGATGGAAAAGGAGCAGAACCCTGCAACTGCAAATGGAAGGTGGAGTGACATAAATGAGAGAGAAACTGTGACCTTTTTCCATAAGCAGGAATATTAACCAAGTGTGACTAATGGAGTGGGGGGGAAATAATCCTGCCTTCATTATTCCTTATTCCTGGGCCTGATGAGGAGTAGGAGCTTTGGGCTGCTCCCAGGGAAGTGCAGTGGGTGATGCCAGCACCTGTCCCAGCCATGCCCAGTGCTCTGGCAGTCATTCCAGGAGTTACTCTGGAGGTTGGACCCTCCACAGTTCAGGGAGTGGTTTCTCTTCTTCCCTTCAGGGTCACTTTTCCATCAGGCACCAGCCTTGGGGCACAGCAATTCCCATGGGAATGTCCCGATGGGGTTTGGCACTGCTGCCTTCCCCTGCCTGCACCAACATCTGGAAACCTCTGGAAATCCCGGTCCAGGTTGTTGCTGTGGCAGGGACAAATGGGGCTGTGATCTGTTGGGTCAGGCTCATCCAGCACCAGACAATGCTGCTGGGTTTTGGGGGTTTATTTTCCATGCCCCGAGGTTCTCTCTGGCTCAGGCTGTTGCTGGCCCTGGCCCTGTACAGGGGTCACTCCATGGCCTGGGGACCTGTCCCTGCTGCCTCAGTCCTGGCTCAGCTCTCTCCCCCTCAGTGACTTTCTCAAGACTCCTAAGAAACAGATCTTATTTCCTGTTTCATTTTTAACAGCTCTGCCTCATTTCTCCCTCCATTTCTCTCCCTGGGGTAATTTCTGGCTGTGTCCCCAAAGCTGGGAGATGCTGTATCCCTGCTGGGATACTGTGGAGCTGAATTTTTCCTCCTTCCTTAAGCATTTTCCAAATTTTCCCATTTACTTTTGCAGAAAGAAACTCTTTGGAGGCCTGTCACTGAGAGAGGATCTCAAATGAGCAGCTTGTGACACCTCCCTGCGATAATGTGTCATTTTTGTTGTTCATATCTCAATAAATAAAGGTCAGCTGGAAGCTCAGCTGGCTGGGAAATCTGACATTAATTACACTAATGAGCGAAAGTCTCTGGCTTAATGCTCTTGAATACGGGGACAATGCAACACTGACCAGATCTTGGGCACTATCAGGTGTCCTGGGATCCATGGAATGCAGAAATCCCAGAATATCCTGAGCTGGATCCCTCAGGGATGATCAGTGCAGCCCCTGGCCCTGCCCAGACCCCCCAACAAGCCCACCCTGAGCATCCCTGAGAGCGCTGTCCAAACGCTCCTGGAGCT
>NC_031797.1:1769658-1782101 GCF_001522545.3 Parus major | reverse complement strand
GGCCTGGTGGCCCTTTGGGCTGCCAGGACTCACTGGTGACTCAGATCCAACTTGCCACCAACCAGGACCCCCAGGTCCCTTTCTGCAGTGGTCTGAGACGAGCCAGATTTGCTGCCATGAATGGGAGAGTTCCTGTGCACATCTCAAGGGATGCTCCTGCCTTAGAAGAGCTCAACTTGGGCACCTTGGTCTGCTTCTCTGGAGGTCTCTCCTGATTTCCAGGACATCTGGATCCTGTTTGGCTTTGGGATTTGCTGCTGAATTTCTTCTTTCAAGGGGATCCCGTGTGCAGAACTGGAAGCTCCTTGATGGAGAAGCCGGTCCCGTGTGGTACCCGGGGAGAGGAGAATCCTCTCCTGGCTCCTCCACACAGCCCAGAAAAGAGTTCAAATCCAAGTTTTGAGTAAAACACAAAGCACAGGAGCAGAAGGTGACAATGGCCCTGGTGGCACAAACAGGAGGGCCAGGGAGCTGTGCTGGTGTCACCACATGGGGCTGAAGGAGGCTTTAGGCCACTTCACCCACGTGCTGGTGGGTCCCGTTTCACAAGGATTAAAATGTATTTGCAGACAAAACCCCCGGAGGTAACCTGAGACAGAGGCTGCTACGTGACCCAGGAGCTGCCAAAAACAAATGCCAAGACCATCAGCTGAGCCCCTGCTCATTCCTAGGGCTGGGAGTGAGGGACTCACCTGACAAGCCAAGCCCAGGTGGTCTCTGAGTGAGTTTTAATTCCAAGTTTCCGATGCTCAGGCAGGGTGGGAGTGGCTGCTCAGTGCCAGGAGCTCAGCACGTTTGGGCTGACTGCTGCTCTCAGCAGCTCTGCAGTAAATACGTGGCTGTGTCCAGCCTGCTGGAATTGGATTGAAATTTTACCTTCTGCATCCCCGGAGCTGGAGCCTGGCCATGGGGAGCAGCAGCTGAGCTGTTGTGGTTGGGATTAACCCTTGGATGGTGCTGGCTCCGAGCATCGCCCACAAAGCCTCCTCCATCCCTGCTGGAATATTTCAGCTGCAAGTCCCACACTTCCCTCCCAGTTATCCCATCTCCCAGGACTGGAGCAGCCCCAGGGATCCACAAGAGCTCTGTGTGCATCAGTCCCTGGAGCCCCAGTCCCTCAAAGCACACACACTGCATCCCCTGGAGGCAAACTCCCCCTGGAATTGCACCAGCTGTAGTTGCTGGAGGTGCCACAAGCTCCCCCCTGCAGGTGTTCCTGGGTGGTTTCTGCATCTCAGGGCTTGGTCTGGGTCGTTCTTGGTGTTATTTCAGGTGCTGGGTCGGAGCTACTCCCACACGTGTGTGCTCCAGCCCCCGGTGCTGCAGGGCACGTTCCTGGGGATGGGATCCTGCTGTGATCCTGAGCTTTTCCATCCTGCTGCCAGCCCTGAGCTGTCGCTGTTGTCCAGGCCTTACCTCCTGGAGGGGCTGGTGCCTCCCCTGGCTCCAGCAGGAGTGCCCAGGGCAGGGGATTTCTGCTGCCAGGGGGGGTTTAGTGCTGTTCCTTTGTCGGGGAGCATCCCTGACTGAGTTCCGTGCGTCCCACCTGGGATTTGCATCCCTGCCACCCAGGGACTGGATGGGGTGAAGGGCTCAGTGTATCCCACTGACACTGGGACCTTCTGGGAGCTGGGAATGCGGTTCCTGCCATTCCAGGGAGAAGCCTGGCTCCCTCAGACAGAGCAGACACAGGGAGGGTGTTCTGGAGCAGGAATGAACAAGGATTGCCTTGGTTGAAGTCCTGCAGGCTCACAGCCCCCAGGCCCTGGGGGTGACCAGGAGTGTGGAACACTCAGCGTTGTCCCTGCAGGTTTGAAGGGAATCCTCTGACTTCAGCTTTGGGGCACTGCTGCTTTCCTGGAGGAATTTTAGCTTTTCCAGAGTGCTGGGCACTGTCAGTGCTCCAGGATCCCCAGAAGTGAGGATTTACCCATCCACGAGCAGCATGTGGACACCGCTGGGGCACAGGGGGATGGGGAGCTCCATCCTCCCGGGATTCCTGGCTCTGGGATGTGCCAGGGATGTGATCTCCTCTGCTGCTGCTGCAGAGCCGGCTCTCCTTCCTCTGCCGTTCCCAGCAAATCCCGGAAAGCTCCTTTGCCTAAGGCTCCCCAAGCCTCTCCCAGCAGGAATTAACCCCCCTGGCTGCTGCTGCTGCCCACCCAAACCACACCTTCCAAAGCTGCTGGGGACTGGAGCAGGCACAGAGCAACTGCTGAGCTGCAGCAGCAGCGTCTCTGCGTGGGTGCCACCGAACAGGACCCGAGTCGGGTCATTTGAGGGCTGTTAACCAGGATTTCCGCACAAAAGGAGCTATTTAAATTCCCTTTCTTTGCAACGGGCAAATTAAACTTGATCCAGAGAGTTCAAAGCAATTCAGTAAAACCACAGCAAATCCTTTGTTCAGCATCTGCTGCATCAGTGCTGGGAGCATCTCCCAACACCCCAAGTTACCCCAAAATGCCCAGGGGGTGGACACGGGGCTGGGGGTCTGGCCAGTGGCACTTTTCTTCCACGTTTGGATGGGATCTGCCCAGACTCGAGGCCTCCTGGGCAGGTTCATTCCCCTCCTGCAGTCCCTGCACACGATTCCCAAACGTCTTCCCCGCTCCACACAGAGCTACCCACAAAAGTGTGATATAATTTTATATTTATCTATATATAATTTTATATTTTATCTATATATAATTTTAGATTTATCTATATAAAACCAGGCAAGCTGCAATGGCCAGGTCACACATCCAGCTGGAGCAGCACTGAGGATGCTCCCTGCTCTCTGGGAAGTGCCTGGGTGCCTCATTCCTGGACTTTGGAGGAGTTTCTTTGGGATTTCTGCAGCAGGCACTGAGGGAAGGTGACTGACAGTGGTGTCCTTGTGCTTTCTGTGCAGAGGAGCCAAGGCTGGCTGTGCTGGACACTTCACCATTTGAACGTTCCCAGGCTCCAATGCCTGAGCAGATCCCGATGTTGGAGCAGCCCTGGACCTGCAAAACGGTGAGAACTCCCTGGGCTCCAGTGGGACTGGGGGTTGTGCACTGGGACTCTCAAAACCCAGCTCATTTTTACCTCGTGGCCACCCCTGCTTGGTGGCATTAGCCCCTTCCTTGTCCCCCCCTCCTTGTGCAGCAGGAGCCCTCGGCCAGGCATTTGTCCCGTGGCACAGCTGGGACATCTCCAGCCTGTGGCACCACCCCAGAACGAGCAAGAAGCAGCTGGGGCAGAGCTGTGGTGTGAAACTCTGGGTGCTGAGCTCGGGGTTGGTGCCTTTGACCCCACAAGGACCCCAGCCTTGGACACTGCTGGGCCCCATGCCAGGATCCATGTGCAGCATCAGTTTGAGGGGCAGGGGTTTGGATGGATTTCCTGGGATGTGGGAGCTCATCAGCTGGGAGAGGAGCTCTGGAGGCTTTGCCCCTGCTCTGCTGTCCCTGCCAGACAGGGAGTGAGGCCACACGGCCCCGCCGTCCCCTTTCCCTTCCACCACGGAGATTTCTGACTTTTGGGATCCTCTTGTGGCTGCACATGGGAGAGGAGCTGCTCTGCTGTGTGCCAGCCCCAGCTGATGCCCCGCAGCCGTGGATCTGGGGACTGACGCCAGCGAGCCTCGCTCCAAATGTCACCGCTGTCACATCCTCCAGCCCGGGGGAGTTTTGGGGGTGGCACAGCTGGAACCCCCCAGGCTCTGCTGTTCCCCTCTGCAGTCTGGGCAGCGAGGCCAGGAGGGATCTGTGCTCAGCAGGGCTGGGGTGAATCCCCCGGCCCCCTCCCCTCTCCGGGATTATTTCAGGGGTTGCTCCCGCTCCCGCCTGGTGCCACAGGGATGGATTGGGATGTCAGGAGCCATTTCACCCCTGTAATGGCATTTTGCTCTCGCTGCTCCCATGATCATAATTGGGATGGCACTAAAATCTCCAGTGCAGCAGCAGCTGTAGGAAGGTCTGAGAAAACGCTCTCAGCCCGGGACTGATGCTGAGCTGAGCTGGGAGGGGGAGGAAAAGCTGTCACTCCGTGCTCCTGGCTGGAATTCCCACTCCGAGCAGGGTTTCCAGCAGATTGGGGGCTCCACCTCTGCCCCCTTTCCCCGCTGCCCCCGCAGAGCTCCGAGATGAGCAGTCCTGCTGGGACCGGGCTGTTTTCCAGCCACAGCTGCCTGTCCCTGCTGGCCTCGGAGCCGGCAGCTGTCCATCAGTCTGGCCTGTCAGTCTGCTCCTCTGCGCACATGTCCAGCACTCCAGTCGAATTAAAGCCTCTGGAATGATGGATCTCCCTGGCAAGGAGCAGAGATGGGCTGGCAGCTGCCAGGACTCCGGGCTCCCTCTCCAGAGGGAAGCTGGGCTTGCTGGGCATCCCCTGCCCGGGATGAAGGCTCCCATGGGGCTGAGCCCTCGGGACAGGCTCCTTCCTGAGGTCCAGGCTGCAAAGAGCTGTTGCTTCATCCAAGAGCTCAGAGGGGTGGCTGGGACTGCCCTGACCGGTGTCACCACAATTCAGGTGAGGGATTAGGAGGAGATTTTGCCCTCAAAGGTCCAGCACTGGCAGCCAGTGACAGCGATCAGGGTGTGATTTATGTTCCAGCCCCCCGAGGGGCTCAGGCCAGCGTTACTGAAGTGCTGAGCTTAATGAACGAGCTGATCTAATGAGGGCTGGCACGGCTGGGCCGGCCGGACAAATGAGGTCGTGTGCTGGGGCAAAGCCCGTGGGAGGCAGCTGGCACTGAAATCACCGGGAAATCACCGGGAAATCACCGGGAAATCGCCGTCCAGCAGCAGGGCAGGGCTCTCTGGGCACTGCTGGCCAGACTGGGACCAGTGCTGGCGCTGGGGGTGGCTGCACGTCAGCATCCCCAGCGCTCCGCACGCCCCCGAGCAGCGTCATCCATCAGCGCTCTGAAAGGTGCCTAATTACAGCCTCTGCTTTCCTGTTCCCCTTATTCATCATCCTGCCCCGCCACCTCGTTTGTTACCGGGCTGCTGGCTTGGAGCAGCCAGGCACAGGGTCCCCTCCTGTGATGAGGTCTCACGTCCTCCCTGCTGCTCAGAGCCCCTGTGGGTGATGTGTCCCCCCAGCAGGAGGGGACACCCCCAGAGGTGTCCCCAGTGCTGTGCCCAGGGATGTCCTGCCTCTGGACAGGGATGTGCCAGTGGCTCTGGCACTTTCCCTCTGTCCTCTCCCACGTGGCATCAGCCACACTCTGGGTTTGCTCCTGGGCTCCAGGCTGAGTTTTGGTGCAGAGGGTGAGGGATGAGCTCAGGAGGGAGGCAGGAGAGGGAGGCAGCTGCAGAGGAAGGAGCAAATTCCCCTCTGTGATTTAATGCTCTGTATTTGTGTCTCTGTGGGGGCAGGAGCGTGGCCCTGCTTTTCCCTGCCTGCTTTTCTGTGCCTGCCTCTCCCAGCTGTGCCGCTGGGGCTCTTGTGGGCTCGTGTTTTGTACATCCAGCAGCAGCAGGTGTCATGTGCACCCTGCCACTGAGGTGCCAGGACAGTTACCAGGGGTTTAGGTCCCTTGTCCCCACTCCCAGGCTGAGGAGAAACCCGAGACCGTGCAAGCCTTGGCCACAGGTTGGTTTGGATGGGCACCTTTGTGCTTGGATGGGGACCTTGGCAAAGCCCAGCTTTGGTGGAGCAGGACTAAGCTGGATTTGCACTGGGAGTCTCCTAGACCTGAGCTGTCATCTTGCTGCTGGGACCCCTCCTGGCTGGGTCAGTGCTCAGGGACAAGGACACCATGGGGACTGTGGCCAGCACTGGAACATCAGGAAGTGTCAGCAGTGTGGGCCGTGGGCTGTCAGCCTGCATTTGCCTCCCAGCCCCTCCTCATCCTGCCCCTGATGTTAATAGGCTTCTGCAAATTAAAAGTTCTCACTTGGACCCCTGAAGAAAGAGCAGCTGCTGTCCATCCAGGGACCACAGCCACCGCCTGAGGTTCAGCTCCAGGGCTCCTGGTGGCACTGGAGGAGCAGCTCAGTGGCAATGAGGTGTCTGGGATGCAGCTGAAGAGGAGGAGCCAAACTCAGCCTCTGCTCTCGTGTGGTCCAGCAGGTTCTGAGGCTGTTGAGATCCAGGTCAGGTTGACTCTCAGCCACCATTTCCCAGCAGCAGTCGAGATTCAGCTCTGACTGGTGGTTCAGTCAACCCACCTTGGGTGGAAACAAGAGCCCAGCACCCACCTGCCCTGCCCCCCTCTCCTGCTTTTAGAAGAGTTCTCCACTTTGGTAGAGAAATAGAGATGCTCATGGAATATTAAACACCTCCCCAAAGCCCCTGTTGCTGATGAGTGGCTTCTGCTCCTCGTTGCCTGGTGCAGGCAGTGACCTTTCAGAAATGTTGTACGTTGTGGTCGTCTCTAAATGTCTCCTCTCCTGGGAGCATCTTGTGGAGATAGAGATTCAGACATGATGTCTGTCAAGAAGAAAAGCAGATTGTGGCCAATCTGGGGCTGCCTGTGCAGTGTTGCCTGGGCCACGTGCTCAGGAATCATAAGGTTGTCTCTAAAAATAAGCAGTGGCTTCTTTTGGGTTGTCTCCTTGGCGCCGTGGCTCATCAGGGAATCCTCGGTTCTGGGGTTTCGCGGTGTTTGCGAGGGCTGGGAGTTTCCACGTGGGAGGGGAGTGGAGAGTCCTGTGGCCACGGCTGCCGAGGACTAGGGATGGGATCCTGGGCTGGGAAGACAGCTCCGTGGAGACACCAGGTTTGCTGGGAAGGAAGGGCAGATCCTGCCTCGCTGGGAGCTCTCGGGCCGCCCCGAGACCTGGGGCTGCTGAGCAGGAGCCGCGTGAGAGGCAGCAGCTGCCACTCACCAAAATAACTCCCTTCTGTGGGAGCTTTGCATGTTCTCCAGCCGTCCCTGAAGTCAGGCTCGGGGATGTTCTGTGGTGACCCAGCCTTGGCTCCTGCACAGACAGCTCCTTCACGCTCCCCTCCCCATTCCCGTGCCTTGCCAGGAAAATCTGCTTCTGCTTGAGCAGCCTTGAGAGGGACACGAGGGTGACATCAGGAGCACGGCCACCATGGTCACAGCCCAGCTGGGCTCTGCCAGGGCTGTTGGGGATGGTCACTTGGCCACCTGGTGGCTTGAGGACCCTAAAGCTGCTGGCCAGGTCCTGTGGGGTGGGAAGATTCTCTGTAGGACCCTGCAGGGTGCCCTCAGTGCTGACCCAGCCATTGGTTCTCCCTTTTCTCCTCCAGCCCTGCCCTCCTGCCTGCCCAGCCCAGCCCTGACCCAGAAAAACGTGCTGAGAGCAGCAGAGCCAGAAAAATTTGTTTCCCAGCCAGGCCCTGATGGGATTAGGAATAACTCTCTCCTGGATAATTCTCCATTAGGTCCGGTGATTGATTTCTTTCCTTCTTTCCCCCAGCTCTGTCCTGCTCTCCCTGTTTCAGCTGGATTATTTATTCTCATGCTTGGCTTGCTAATTGCCTGATCACCAGAGCTGAGGCTTGGGCACATCCCTGGCCTCCTTTGACCCTCCAGTTTCTGCCTCTTTATTTCTGTCTCAGCTCTGATTTAATCCCCTCCACGCCCCAGCATAAACCAGGATCTTTCTGCTGCCCTGTGCAGAGGGAGGAACGTGCTGGTGTCACCCCAGGAGCCAGGGAAGGTCTGAGGGATGTTCCCCATCACCTCTATTCTCCCCATGCCCCCCTGTCTTTTCTGGGGTTTTTCCAAGCTCAGTGTGGCTCCAAACCCTCTGACTTTGCAGACCAAGGCAAGAGATAAAATAAAGCTGCAGGAGCCACACGTTTGCTTTTGGAGGGTGGCACAGGTCACCTTTGGTCCTCATTTCAGCACCCCTGGGAACTGTGCCCTGAGCTGCAGCAACAGCTGGAAAAACACAGTTGGATTCCCTGACTTCACATTTGGGCATCAAACTGTGCTCTGCCAGCTCTGAACAGTGCCAAGACAGCCCTGTGGTGCCATGATCAGTGTGGGTGGTGTCACCAGTGAAGCTGAGCATGGAGCAGACCCCAGGGACCCTCATTTTTGCCTTTTCAGCCTAAAATCATATGGGGGGAAGGGTGTTTTTGGAAAACGAGGGCTCAGGGTTTTCCAACAGGGAAGAAGGAGCAGACGTCTGGACAGGCTTTGGCACAGGACTGAGGCCTGGGCTCCTCTTCAGCTCTGGAGGAGCTCTGTCCTGGGGCAGCTCTGGCTGCAGTTCTCCCTTCCCCATGGGCAGAGCTTGGAGCCAGGGAATTGTTGGCATCAGCATCCAGAGTGTCCCATCCTCTGCTCCGAGCCCCTGCCAGCAGCTCGGGGAGGTTCGAGTCCATGGAGCCTGATTGATCCATGGATTCCTGTTCCTGGGAATCGAGATCTCATCCAGGTCACACGCCAGGACAGCAGCACACGGAGCTTGTCCCAGCAGCAATCCTGGCCAGCTGTCAGTGAGCTGGGAATCAGCCCAGGATCGCTCCATCCGACCCCAGCCCCAGCCCTGAGCAGGGTGATGGTGTCTGTGAGGAGGCTGGCACAGCCCAGCATGGCTGGCATTGCCTTCCCTGGCACGGTGACAGGCTGGGGACAGCAGCCAGGGAGCGAGGATGGCGTGGGGACACTCGGCTGCCAGGCAGGGCTGGGCAGAGGCGAGCAGGCAGCACTTGGGGAGGTTCCCAACAGCATTTGGCTGCTGCTGATGTTTGTAGGAGCCCTCTCCTGTCTCATGCCAAGTTTGGGACACACTGGCACTGGCACAAGGTGCTGGCACCTCCCTGATACCCATGTGACAGAGCACTGGGCTTATCCCCCCCGTTGATGTTTTCAGGGTGAGGGTCCCAGCATCACTTTCTGCTCCATTTGCTCCCTCCCTGCTTTGGGGTCTCCATCCCCTCCTGGGGTTCCCTGTGTGCCTGGAAAGATGCAGCAGCATCCTCTGGTTGCCTCTGGCCCCACCATGAGGGGCCTGGCCTGGAGCAGCAGCGATGGGGTGGTGGGAGGAGAAGGGCTCAGCAGGAGCATTTTACATCCTGCACGTCAAGGGAAGGATAAAACAAAACCTTGCTTTGACTGAGGTGTTTGTGCTCGTGTGATGTCTGAGCAGGGGAGCCTGGAAATGGCAACCTGGGCTGATTGGTTTTGGTATTTATTCACAAAAAGGGAGAAATAATGGCAGCTGAGGAGCAGGTGCTCTTGGAGGAGCTGGCAGAGACAAGCTTGTGCTGGAAAAGCAGGAGCTGTTTGAAGGGTGGAGAGGGAGCAAAATCCCATCTGTGGAATCCCAGAATGGTTTGGGATGGAAGGGACCTTAGAGACCATCTCATTCCACCCCTTGCTGTGGGCAGGGACACCTTCCACCATCCCAGGTTGCCCCAAGCCCCGTCCAGCCTGGCCTTGGACACTGCCAGGGGTCCAGGGGCAGCCCCAGCTGCTCTGGGTAACCCCAAGCCAGGGTGGCTTGAGAGCAGCAGCTCCTCTGTGCTGCTGGTGGCTGGGACAAAAGGATCTCAGTGGTCACAAATCTTGTTTGGGATGTTGGGAATGAGGCAGGGAAGGCTCCAGGGGCTCACAAAATTGTCCAATTGTCCAAATTGCTCTTCTCTGCTTCCCCCATCACAGCCCTCCAGCCCTGGGCTTTGCTGGCTCTGTCCCCAGCCCTGCATGCTGCAAGCTTGTTATTTTTAAAAATAAATTAAATGAGGAGAAGAGCCTCTATCTAGGCCTCGTTCTGGATCTTAATTGCCCTGGCTCCCCAGGGGCGAGCCCGGAAAGCGCTGCACAATGGCTGTAATGAGCTATTAATAAACAGCCCAGCTCCGCCTGGCCCTGCCCGGGACAGAGGGACCGCGGGCCCCCGGTGGCCCTGCAGGACACACAGGCTCTGTGGGATGTCCTGCAGAGACCACTGGGGCACAGCCAGCCCTGCTCCCCACTCGGATTTGCAGGGAATGGCCGTGCAGGAGCCCTTAACCCCGCTGTGGGGTTTGCTGAGGGGTCAGTGGAGCACCCATGGGTGCAGCAGGGCTGGCTGATGCTCTGGCTGTGGAGAGGGAAGGTGAGCCCAGGGCTGCGGCTCCCGCTCTCCATCTGCCAGGGAAAACAACTCCAGAGGGGCTGGAGCTTTGCTTAGAGGATCAGGTGGCCGGAGTAGTAACCAAAAGTGGAGTTGGGTTACCCCGGGCTCATCCATAATGAACACGGGGCAGAGCCTCAGGCAGGGAGAGGAAGGGCTGGGTCCCCCAGGGCTGGCAGGGAGGGATGGTGGGCACGGGGACACGGCCCAGCGTGGGACACCATTGAAGTGGCACCTTTATTTAGCGTGGAGACACTGAATTGGACTAATAAGTGTCACAATAAACGGGGAGGGGTTTGTCCTGTGGGTTTGCAGGTCATGCTTGGGGCATCCTTCCCATGCAGCCCCAGCAGAGAGCAGAGTGGGGTCTCCAGAACCAGGGGGACCAAGGGCAGCTGCCCCCACCTCACCCCAGAGCCAGCTCAGGGTCCCAGGGCCACCAGCCAGGCAGAGCCCTCACAAGGTGGCTCTCTGGAAGGGGAGGCTGCCAAGCAGCTCCAGTGCCCAGGTGGCATTTGGGGACCCCCAGTCCCCACAGGGGGTTTGGTGCAAGCAGTGAAGCTGAGAGAGAGGGGAGAAAGGGGCAGGGGCAGCAGTGGGGTCGGTGATTCCACCCCCCCATCCACCATCTGTTAATCCTGTGGTTGTGTGAAATGGTGACTCTGTCCTCTGGGTTTGATTCCTTGGAAGGAAAAGGGAAATGTGGCAAAATTAAGACAGACACACACACAAGAAAAAAAATTAAAAAGAAAAAAAAGGAAAAAGGTGTCATAGACTCAGAATAGAATTGTTGAGGTTGGAAATCCCTCCAAGATCACCAAGTCCAACTGTTCCCCCAGCACTGCCAAGGACATCACTTGCCCCTCAGTGCCACATCCCCACATCTGTAAATGATCACAGAACCCTGGGATATCCTGAGGGGAAGGGACCCACAAGGATCATCGAGTCCAACCCCTGGCCCTGCACAAGACAATCCCACCCTGAGCACCCCTGAGAGCGCTGTCCAAACACTCCTTGAAGATCATCTCCTGTCCTTCCAAAATGGCACTTGAGCAATGGGTGTGTTCCCAGAGAATTGCTCCTCCTGGATAATGGGATCAGGACAGGAAATTATCCATGGAGGTTGTGTCCTTCCCTGAGACCTGAGCACAAGGAGTCAATAACCCCCAGGGTCCTGAGGTGGTTCCCACGTGCCACCAGCCCATGGAGACAGGAGGGAGGGTGACACCAGCCTTTGGTGTCCTTTGTCAGCACAGTGGGTGTGAGGAGCAGGAGATGCTGGGCTGGGCCAGCTCCTGCTGTCCCTGCTCCATCAGTGTCACCTCTCTGAGGGATCTGGGGTCCCCATCACTCTCCTGTCACCCCCTAAGCCAGGCAGCAGCCACCTCAAGAAGGGCCTTTTTGGGGCCTTTTGGGCACTGAGGACCTGCAGTGGCACCAAGCTGGAGCATTGCAGCCACACCTCGATGGTCTTCAGCAGCCACAGATATCACATCATCCTCTTCCCTCACCCCACATCCTGCTGGGCTCCCACAGACAGGTTTGGGGTCCCTGAGGTGTCCAGAGGGACAGAAAGGAGCGTGTGAGGGACACAGCTTGGGCTCCCCGCAGGTCAGAAGGGCTGGACCCAGCCCTCGGGGACTGCACCCCAGTTTGTCCCAGTGCTGTGGGAGCAATGGGACCCCCCATGCTGGAGGTGCCAGTGCCCTGCTCCCTGCACCTCCACAGGGGTGGCTGGAGGAGCTGGCTCTGCTCTTGGTACCCCCAATATTTCCTTGCTGGGCTCCAAAAAAACACCCCGCAGCTCCCCAGCCGAGCAACTCTGGCACTTAATTAGGTTAATGACCGTGCTTCATTAAGGAAAGGCGGCTGAGGAGTGTGTGGAGGCGCTGGGAGCTGCGGTTCCAGGCAGCCTGGCAGATTTGGGGTGCGGATGGGGATGGGGAGCAGGAAAGGGAAAGCAAAGAAAAGGGAAAGCGGTGCTGAAGTGCTAATCCCTGGAAAGGAGGGCAGCCGGGGCACGGCACCGCGGGGCGGTGTTAATCCCTCCTCGGCAAAGATTGTGCCTGGGGCCGCCTTAATCTGGGCTCCGAGAGGGCGGGATGGGGACTGGGACAGGGACAGGGACCAGGACTGGGATGGGGACTGGGATTGGGACCGGGACTGGGATGGGGACTGGGATTGGGACCGGGACTGGGATGGGGACTGGGACCGGGTCCTACGAGTGGCACTGAGCATCCCCTGCCCTATGGGACCCCTCCAAGCCGGGGCCTGGGGAGAATTTGTGTCCTGGATGAGCCCTCACATCCCAGAGCAGAGGGAATGGGACATCCCACCGGTGTCACCAGAGCGAATGGGACATCCCACTGGTGTCACCAGGGGGAATGGGACATCCCATGTGTCACCAGAGGGAATGGGACATCCCATGTGTCACCA
>NC_031797.1:1765675-1769553 GCF_001522545.3 Parus major | reverse complement strand
GGGAATGGGACATCCCATGTGTCACCAGAGGAATCGCCTGTGTGGCGAGCTGGCGATGTCTCTGCCAGCGTCTCTTTGCTCCTGCCCTGCCTTGGGGTGTCTGTGCCCTGCATTATCCCAGGGTGTTCCCTTCACCTGTGCCTGCACCATCAGGGGCACTGGGAGGACACAGTGGGAGCAGAGCCTCAGGTGTGGGTCTACAACCCCGGCTCCTCTCACAAACCTCTCCCCCTGCCTCAGTTTCCCTGTTCTGATGGAGAGTGAGGCTCGTTTATCCCAGTTTTGAGCAGGGCAGGATCCCCAGGTTGCACAGTAGGTGAAAGGGGTCCAGAGGGTTTCCTGCAGGGACTGGGGCCTCAGCAAGCCCATGGGCCAAGGCTTGGGGAGCACTGGCCATTCTCAGCTCCCAGACAGGTGCAGTGTGGGCCAGGTTGGGCTCTGTCCCCGCTGACTCCGCTCTCTCTCCGTGGCAGGCGCATGGCAGAGCGGCAGTGAGCCCCTAGACCATGCCCCACACCATGACATGGTGGCTCCCGCTGCTGCTCCTGCACGTGGTCCTGCTGTCCCCGCGGGCGGGCGCCTGCCCCGCGCGCTGCGAGTGCGCCCCGCAGCTGCGCTCGGTGCTGTGCCACCGCAAGCGCCTCACCGCCATCCCCGAGGGCATCCCCACCGAGACCAGGGTCCTGGAGCTCAACAAGAACCGCATCCGCTGCCTCAACCCCGGGGACCTGGCGCCGTACCCGCTGCTGGAGGAGCTGGATTTCAGCGAGAACATCATCTCCAATGTGGAGCCCGGCGCCTTCAGCAACCTGTTCAACCTGCAGACCCTGCGGCTGCGGGGGAACCAGCTCAAGCTCATCCCCCCAGGGGTCTTCACCAAGCTGACCAACCTGACCCTGCTGGACATCAGCGAGAACAAGCTCGTCATCCTGCTGGACTACATGTTCCAGGACCTGCGCAACCTGAAGAGCCTGGAGGTGGGTGACAACGACCTGGTGTACATCTCCCAGCGCGCCTTCTCGGGGCTGCTGGGCCTGGAGCAGCTGACCATTGAGAAGTGCAACCTGACCTCCATCTCGGCCGAGTCGCTGTCCTACCTCCAGAACCTGGAGGTGCTGCGGCTCCGGCACCTCAGCATCTCTGCACTGGAGGACCAGAACTTCAAGAAGCTCTACAATCTCCTGCAGCTGGAGATTGACAACTGGCCGCTGCTGGAGGAGGTGTCTCCCACCAGCTTCCAGGGCCTGAACCTCACCTCGCTGTCCATCACCTACACCAACATCACAGCCGTGCCCGCCGCTGCCTTGAGGAACTTGGTGTACCTGCGGTACCTCAACCTGTCCTACAACCCCATTAGCACTGTGCTGAAGGGCTCCTTTAAAGACCTCATCCGGCTCCAGGAGCTCCACATCGTGGGCGCTCTCCTGGTGTCCGTGGAGCCGCAGGCTTTCTCCGGCCTGAGACAGATCCGGCTGCTCAACCTCTCCAGCAACTTCCTGTCCACGCTGGAGGAGAGCACCTTCCACTCGGTCAACACGCTGGAGACGCTGCGGGTGGACAGGAACCCGCTGGCCTGCGACTGCCGGCTCCTCTGGATCCTGCAGCGCCGGAAGACGCTCAACTTCGACGGGCAGCAGCCCATGTGCTCCTCGCCGCCTGAAATCCAGGGCAACGCCCTGCGCGACTTCCCGGACTCGGTGCTCTTCGAGTACTTCACGTGCCAGAAGCCCAAGATCCGGGATCGGAAGCTGCAGCACGTGACGGCGCGGGAGGGGCAGTCCGTGTCCTTCCTGTGCCGGGCCGACGGGGAGCCCGACCCCTCCATCGCCTGGGTGTCCCCCCAGCACCGCATGATCACCACCCGCAGCACGGGGAGGGCCACGGTGCTGCCCGGGGGCACCCTGGAGATCCGCTTTGCCCAGGTGCAGGACAGTGGCACCTACATCTGCATCGCCAGCAACGCCGGCGGCAACGACACCTACTTCGCCACGCTGACGGTCAAGGGGCGCCCGGCCGACGGCGCCCACCACGCCAACCGGACTTTGTACCTCAGCGACTTCAACGACACCTTCCACAACGACACCCAGGTCTTCTTGAAGTTCACCTTGGACCTCAAGACCATCCTGGTCTCCACGGCCATGGGCTGCATCACCTTCCTGGGCGTGGTGCTCTTCTGCTTCCTCCTGCTCTTCGTCTGGAGCCGCGGCCGGGGGCAGCACAAGAACAACTTCTCCGTGGAATATTCCTTCCGCAAGGTGGACGGTCCCACCACCACCACCGGCCAAGGAGGGGCCAGGAAGTTCAACATGAAGATGATCTGAGCCTCTCCCAGAGGAGAACCGTTGTCTGCTGCCCGGCCCCGGGATGGGGCCAGGAGGGCTGTGGGAGCACCAGCCGTGTCCCAGAGCTGGCAGAGTGACCTTGCTGTGCTGGGACATGGCTGGAGACAGAGGTGCCACAGGCCAGCAGGGTCAGAACCGTGGGGTCCTCAGGGTCGGGGAGGGATAACCCCGATGTCCCGGCCCTGTGGAGAGCCCTCAGGGCTCAGGGGCCGTCCCAGGGGCTCCTGATGTAGCAAGGTTTTTGCTACCAACTATGCATTTCTTGAGCCAAAAGATCAGCAGTGTTTGGGCCTGGGAGAAAAATGCTTCCTGTTTTCCCCCCACCCTTTCCCTTTTTTTGTAAGGGACTCTTCAGAAAACTTTCCTGGTAGTTGTTTGTGGTTCTTTTCTTAGTGTTGGTTAGTCCAATTTTTTCTTTTTTTTCTTTTTTTTAATTAATTTCCAAGAGAAATGTCTTCCGGGGCAATGTGGGACTGGGGAAGTTGTGCCGAGCTGGGGGGGTCCCCAGCCCCTTGGCAAAGACAGACCCCTCCCACCCCGGGCACGGATGTGCCTTGAGAGCTTCTCATCCGTGGATTTAAGATCCAGCATCTGCCAATGTGGGTGCCCGGGGACGCTTCTGCACAAGCAATAAAAACCCTCCAGGGCCAGGCTCTGAGGAGGTGTCAGCAAGAAAAAAAAGGGGGAAAAAAGGCAAAATAAGGCCAAGATTGTTAAAATCAGGAAGAGAAACCCCAGGGTGATGCAAGGCTGCCCCCCCACCCCTGTCTCTGCATCCGCCCGAGGGGGGTTGGGATTCCTACGGGTTCAAAAGGCACTTTTGGGTTCATTTTCTTTGAGTTGCAAAGTCGAAATCTGCAGGAGAGCAGGACCTGGCTCATCCTATGCAGGGAGGCCCTACAGCCCAGGAAAGAAGAGAAGAGAAAAGCTGAGAACCAGCAGTCCAGGAGAACTACCTGGCTGACACCTCCATCCCAGATCCTGCATCCTCCAGCGCTGAGGACCACGGGTCAATGTCCCTGGGGCTGCTCCCTGCTGCCACAGGGGTGGTTCCTGCCTTCCCATCCCACCCCTTCCCAGGCTTTGCCCTGGCTCGGCCTCAGGGCGTGGATTTTTGTGTGTGGGAGAAGGAATGAAGCTGGAATGGAGGAGCCTGGATGTGACCTGGAGGATCCAGGGAGTTCATTGCTTCCTCCTCCTCTTTCTCCTCCCGTGTGCACCCTGGGGGTTGCTGCAGGTCCCACCTCTGTCCCTATTCCTGCAGGGATGTTTCCCACCTGGATGTCCCTTCTCCAGCCAGTGGTGGTCAGGCTGGGAGCTGGAGGGGGCAGCTGCCCATCCCCTGACGGGCATCCCAGAGTGGCACCGGAGCATCCAAGGGGTTGGGAGCTTTGTGGGGCACAAGTGGCTGCTCAGAAAAACCCCCCAACCCTGTTCTGCTCTCACAGGGTGCCCCCCATCCATCCATCATCCATCCATCCATCCATCCATCATCCATCCATCCATCCATCATCCATCATCCATCATCCATCCATC
>NC_031797.1:1761386-1765025 GCF_001522545.3 Parus major | reverse complement strand
TCCCTCCCTGCCGTGGGTCCGGCTGTCCCCGTGGCCCCGCATGCCCGGTGCCCCTCGCCCCCGAGCCGTGCATGCCGTGTCCTACCAGGGTCCTGTTTGGTGTCTGGGTTTTTTTAACCATGGGAGGGGGGTGGGAGGGGGTCGGGCATGGACCCTCACAGTGGGAGAAAAGGGCAGTGCAGACCTGGCACAGTTTTCTATGTAACGAGCATGTGAGATGTATTTGTGAGCAAAACAAAAAAGGGGAAAAAAAAACCAAAAAAAAAAGGGACTTTTGTGGCTCATTTGGGTTTTTTTCTCCCTTTTCTTCTTCATGTGCCTCAATAAGAAAAGGCAAAATCAGTGGGCAAAGCAGGACCTGGAAAGGGCAGGAGCACCAGAATTCACACCCTTGAGCTCTGCAGACCTGCTGCAACCTGGGAAGCCCCCGGAATTCCAGCACACCTCTCCCCCTTCCCGGGGCTCTGCTGGGATTTGCAGCCCCTGAGCACCTCACCACCATCAGTCCCACAAACCACACACAAACAATGTGAAACCACCTCCCAGAGAGTACCAAAGTCCATATTAATAACTAATAAATGATTAATGCACGTGTGCTAACAAACTGCTGCTGCTATTAATCGATTATTAATTATTAATGCAGTGTTTATAAGGATGTGCTGAAAGTGGAGGGTGCAAAGGCAGCACCTCAAGTCCTGCCTGTGGGAAAATTGGGGTTTGGGGAGCTTAAAAGGAGTCACATCCACACGAGAGTGCACGGACGTTCACAGGCACACACACCCGGAGCCAAATCCTCGGATGGGGCTGGAAAATTGGGCACTGGGAGCCTGCGCCTGGGGAAACTGAGGCACGGGGGGGGTCGCTGCAGTGGGGCAGGAGCCAGTGGGGAGCGGGAGGTGCTGAGTGACCCCCCCAGTGCCGATCTCATCCCGCAGCCCCGGGGCACAGCCCGGTCCCCCAAGGCCACCCCTGCCCTTGGCAGCGCTGTCCCCACCACGGGCTCAGCCAGCGCAGCGTCCCCTTGTCCCCCCGTGTCCCCTCCCCAGTCCCGGCTCCCCGCACGGGCTGGGCTGGCCCCGGCGCTGAGAGCGAAGCAATGCCTCCATCTGCTGGAGAAACGGGCCCTGGGCCGCTCCGGCCCGAAATTCCAGCCCCACACATTCCCTGGGGTCCGGGGGCGCTCCCAGCTCCCGCCCCACGGGGCAGGGTGGCCCTGGTTGCCAAATGACCGGGAGGCTGCAGCCCCCGCGGGCTGGGCGAGAGCTGCTCGGAGGAAAGAGGAAATCGGGGTTTTTTCATTTCCTGCTTCAAGATGCATTTCATGGCTCAGGGAGGTGAAGGGTCGAGGTTACAGCTGCTGCCTGTGCCCGGGGCTGTGGGGCACAGGAGCCAGGACTGAGCCCCCTGCTCCTTTTGGGGTGAGCTGCAGGATGGAGATACTGAGGGAGCACCCAGGTGGGTTTGGTGTCCCCAGGATCTCCCCAGCCTGTCCTGAGCCGGGCATGGAGCATCCCCACAGCACCCACAGGCTGCTGAAAAGTGCCATGGGAAAAAAAAAAAAATCAGCAAAAAATAAAGACAATTAGAAAACTGCAATTTTCCAGCAGCTGCATTTAGAGATCCTATCTCCCACTGGGAAGAGAAACCAATTTCCTTACAAACCAAAAAAGCTGGAGCTAAGAAAAGATTCTTTGCATCAGCCCCCCAAATCCAGGGGGAAAAGGGCTCAGCAGCTCCTGGACCAGTCTGCAAATGCCATCAGTGCCACCAAGGCCATCAGGGCCATGTCCTGGAGCAGATTTATCCACCTGGAACAGGCAGCAGAGCCCACCAGAGGATTCAGGGATGCTCCATGGTTTGGAGAATTAAATCAGCATTTTGCACCAGGTTGGCAACAGGAAACAATTGTCCTTGTTAAGGGCTTGGGTGGCTTTTAAACTTGGCATTCTCCCTGGCTGTAATAAGACAACTGAGGAATCTCACAGCTAAAAGGCAGCTCCTGGCTGCCCCTCTTTCCCTGGCCACTTCTCTCCAGCTTGGCAGGGCCACAGCAATGGCAGGAATTCTGTAATTTTATTCCTAACATTTTCTGGTACTTCTTAAAGGTCATTTTGTTCATTATGGAAAAAAAAAAAAAAAAAGTGATGCTCCTAACAAATTTCTTCCCTGGGAGGGTGGGCAGGCCCTGGCACAGGGTGCCCAGAGCAGCTGTGGCTGCCCCTGGATCCCTGGCAGTGCCCAAGGCCAGGCTGGACGGGGCTTGGAGCAGCCTGGGATGGTGGAAGGTGTCCCTGCCATGGCAGGAGTGGCACTGGATGGGCTTTGAGGTCCCTTCCAACCCAAACCAGTTTGGGTTGCTGGTGCAGTGTGGGGTGGATGGTGCAGGTTGTGCCCTCCCAGAGCCCTGCACCTCCTCCCTGCGCTGGATCCAAGCATGACTCAGCCCCACACGGTTTTTTATCAGCTCTCACACACGGCCTCAGCACCCAGAAACGGCCCCAGCCACAGATCAACAGCCACAACCCCCAGCTGGCCTGGGAAACACGGAAATAAACACATTTTATGTTTTACATAACATAAACACAGGAAGGGAACTGTGGGCTCCTCACGGCGGGGGGGCTGCAGGGTCACAGCACCCACTGAGCCCATCCCAGCCCCCCAAAACCCTGCAGGGGTGCCTGGATCCAGGGTCCTGCTGTCCTGGTTGGCCTCAAGCAGTGACATTTTCCACTTTGCTCATGGAAACTCACGTCTCCCAAAGCCTGCTCATCCCAACCTCGCTGCTCCCAGCAGAAATTCCTGCAGCTGTCCTGCTGCTGCCTTCCCCCAGCACCCACAGTGGCACCACTGATGACTCGAGGAGTGAATAGAAGGGAGGAAATAGTGAAATATGTGGGGTTTAGAGTGTTTTAGAGTGTTTAGAGTGTTTAGAGTCACTTTTTAGTGACTTCATCCTAGAGGGGACAGACACCAATGGGAGAATTTTTTCCAACAACTAAGCTGGGTCACTTGGTGCTCTTTGAGCATCTGCAAAGCTCTGGGAGACAAAAACAAAAAGGTATTTTCCAGTGGCTGGGCTCCTCTCATGCAATGGCTGCAGGAAATCCCAACAAAAAGACAGATCCCAGACCAAAGAATATTCTAAACTGGAAGAGAACCACAGGGATCATCAAGCCCAGCTCTTACAGGAATTAAACCTATAACCTCGTTTCATGTAAGAAAATGAAAATATTCCTCCTTGCCAACCCACCCAGAGTAACAACCCAGAGGAAGGGGAATTAATTCTGTGATGTGAGGGCGGTTTGTGGGGGCAATCCCCTCCTCAGAGCAGCTGCCACCCTTAAATGCATCCCTAGAGCGATCCAGGAAGGAGGAGCAGCCTGGAGCTCCACGAGGGGCTCAGGGACACAAATCCACAGGTGGCACCGGCGGTGACAAAGTGACCTCAGCCGGGGCTGGAGCTTTGCCAGGGGGCTCAGGGAGCTCCGGGGGCTGCGGGGGAGCGAAGCCAAACCCCGGCTTCCTTCAGCCGAGCACGGAGCAGGTTTTGAAAGCACATCCTGCCCTGGGCCCAGCGCCTTGCGCAAGGAGAGCCTGAGCGCACCATGGGCAGCGCCAGGATGGGCCGGGATGGGCAGC
>NC_031797.1:1737416-1761128 GCF_001522545.3 Parus major | reverse complement strand
CTGGAGCTGCTGAGGGACCGGGATGTGCAGCTGGAGCCCCGTGGGACGCCCCCGCTGCCAGGGACAGCGCACAGGTAACGAGGGGTTCCCAAAGGGGGCTCCGGGAAGGATTTGCCCAGCTTTGTGCTGTGCCCGGGGGACACAGGGGTCTGAGTAGAGGCACAGCCCTGTGTTCCTCAGCCCCTGCTGTCCTCAGCAGAACGGGGAGGTTTAGAGAAAGCCACCGTGGTTTTGGTACCGCCGGTGGCAGCAAACAGAGCGCAGTGCCAGGACAGGGAAGTGAAACCCAGCGGCTCCATCCCAGTGCCCTCCTCCTTCGGGCTCCCTCTGCTCCCTCCCCATGCCCCGACCCCCGTCCTGTCCCCCACACCTGGCTGGGGGTGTTAAAGGCTTTTCCTGCTCTTGTCCCACACCTCTACCAGCACTGTGTCCTCCTTGGGGTCACCCCTCAGGACCACAGGTCACACATGGCTGTGTCCCTGCGGGTGGGAACCAGCGCCTGTGGAGCCCCTGGGCCAGCTCCCACCCCCAGGATTTCCCAGTGCGGCAACTGGAGTCACTGGACCACCAAAATCCCCGTGTTTCTCCCCAAAACCCCTCCGCCAAAGCTCCCCAGGCCACTGCTTCCCCTTTTCTCCGTGCTGTTCCTCTGAGCCGGCAGCGAAGGGGTGACGCTGCCCCCGGCTCCTGCAGGGCCAGCTCCGCTCTCCGCAGCGCCAGCCTGGACCCTGCTGTCCCCGGAGCGGCCACTGCCATGCCGGACACACCGGGGGGCTGCCCCCCTCGGCCCCCCAACACAGCCCTCATCTACAGCAACGTGGGTGAGTGATGTCCTGGCCCCACTGTGCCCTGCCTGGCGAGGTGTCACTCGGACAGTGGTACGAGCTCCTCTGCTGTCCCTGTCCTCCCACCGTGTCACCCCTCTGGCTGGTTTTGGGTGTGGCTTTGGGTTTGTAAATACGCAGGGGGGCAAAGAACAATGGGCTGTACTCCCACCCCAATCCAATCCCAATCCCAATCCCAATCCCAATCCCAATCCCAATCCCAATCCCAATCCCAATCCCAATCCAATCCCAATCCCAATCTCAATCCCAATCCCAATACCAATACCAATACCAATCCCAATCCCAATCCCAATCCCAATCCCACTCTCTTCTCCGCCCCTGTCACGTCTGTCCCTCCCTCCCCAGGAGAGCTGCGGGCCCACCTCGTTCCCCGCAAGGCCAGCCGAGGGGAAGGCGCTGGGAGAGCTCTCCCTCAGCCCGACCCGGACCCCCGGCCGCCCCCACTGCCCAAAAAGCAGCTCCAGCGAGCCGAGTCCCTCCCGGAGCCGGGGTCATTCCACCGCTGCCACGACGACCCTGAGCCACGGGCTGGCAGCATCCTCTACAGCATCCCCCCAGCCCAGCTGCGGCACGGGGAGGGGGCTCCCCCGCGGCACGGACCCTCCTGGGCACCCAAGAAACCCCTCAGCAAGTCCCAAAGCCTGGGGGAGCCGCTGGCCCGAAGCAGCCCCCAGCAAGCCCCATCACCCAGCCTGAAGGAGGTGACATTTGGGACAGCGGACGGGGAGCTGGGGCAGCTCCTGGAGAGCCCGGCCGGGATCTGTGGGGTGGTTTTGGGGTGCCAAGAGGCCTCCCTGGCCCGGCTCTCGGCTCACATGCTGGAGGAGCTGGTGGGGCCTGAGGAGAGGCAGCAGCTGCTGGAGGCAGAGCTGGCAGGGAAGCGCTGGGCAGCGCTCCAGGTCCTGCACCCCCAGCCCTGCTGCCAGAGCGGGGACGCCTGGTACTTCAGGGTGGGCTTCACCTTCGAGCACAGCCAGCTGCAGCTGGCAGCCAAGGTAAGGGGGAATCAGGGCAAAAGCCCTGGGTGGTGCAGAGGGAGCCAGGAGATCCAGGAGCGTTGGCTTTTCCACAGAACACGACACTGGGGCCACTTCCCCTTTCTGCACCCACTTCTGCATTTGCTGCTGGCGGGGGCTGGGTGATGAGGGGGACAGTTCCCGTGGGGCCAAGGGACACACCAAAAACATGGGGACATGTCCTGGTAACTCAGCCAGAGGGGCCAGCACATGCAGAGGAGAGGCTGGGGCAGAGCTGGCTGCCCAGGAGAGCAGGATGAGACCCCAGCCCATCTGGGGACTGCATCACCCCTCATGTCCCAGATCTTGCCCAAAGCCATCCTGGCTCCGTTCCTGGGTCCAGAGGGTGCAGGATCCAGCACCACGTGTGGATCAGAGCAGGGCTGGTGGCCCTGAGCTGCCAGGGTGGTCCAGCCCAGGACAAGGCTCTGTCCTTGCACAGCTGGCCCTGTCCTGTTGTCCCTGCAGGTCCCCAAGCCGTGCTGCTCCAGCCTGGGGGTGCAGAGCTCCCTGGGGACGCACTGCAGCCTCCAGCGCCTGCTCGGCCGCTTCACCGACCGCCTCCCTCAGGAGCTGGTGCTCCCAGGAATCCCTGGAAAACAGAGCCAGGGCCCTTCCAGAGAGGAACCAGCCTGTCCTGCCCCCCAGCCTGTCCTGCAGGTGCTCCTTTGTGCCGAGGTTCCCCAGCAGACCCTGGCAGATTTTGTGAAGGGCTCCCACGCTTTGCACAAGACCAGCCCCGGGCACTACGAACGCCTGGGCTGCCTCCTGCTCCTGCAGCTCTGCATGGGACTGGAGCACCTCCGGGGGCAGAACATGGCCCAGGGGGACCTCTGCCCCGAGAACTTGCTGCTGGTGCAGTGCCCATGTCCCTCCTTGAGCCAGCAGGGCCAGAAGGAGCCGCTGGGACTGTCCCTTCCACGGCTGCTCATCAGCAGCTTCTTCAAGGTGCAAGGGAAGCAAAGACCTTGTTCCAGCAGCCAGGAGCAGGACTGGAGCCAGGGCCTCACTGCACCCTCCCCTCCAGCAGCAGCTGAGCTGAATGTGGGCAGGCTGATCTATCAGATCTTGCACGTGGACACCTCCCTGGAGAACATTTTGGACTTCAGAAACAAAAGTCTTCCCGAAATCCCCTCGCTGTCCATCTACTCAGCGGGACTGAAGCGCTTGGCCACGCTGCTCCTGCACAGGGATCCTCACCAGAGGGTGTCCATCGAGCAGGCCAGGGGCATCCTGCAGGTGCTGCTCTGGGGGCCCCGCCAGGAGCTCTTTGCCAGGAGCAGGAAGAGCCTTGCTCTGCTCAGGAGCTGGCTGGAGGTCAAGAGGGCTCTGCTGCTCCTGAGGTTTGCGGAGAACGCGGCTGGGGCCGGGCTCAGCCCCGGCCTGGAGGAGTGGCTGTGCTGCCAGTACTTCCAGGGGGTCACTGAACACACCCTTAACCAAGTGACCCAGGTGCTCTACGCTCCCTAAACCAACCTCCAGTGCAGCCTACCCAAAGCTCTCAAAGCCAAGAGCTCGCCAGGGCCTGGGCAAACCTGTCCCTGCTCATGGCAGGGGAGTTGAAGCTAAATTATTTTGGGGTCCTTTCAGCCCAAATCATTCCATGAAATCCACCAGCTCCTGAGAAATCCCAGCAGATCCTCACTGGAAAAGCTCTGCAAAGCTAAACCCACTCCCCCCACAACCCATCAATGATGAAGTTGGGATCAACAAACACAGGGTGTGGTTTTATACCCTCAATTTTTGCTTGATACTCCAAGTCTGGCATATCAGAACACCTGAGGAAAAGCAGCTGGATGGGAGCACCAAGCACCAATTTAGTGGTTCATAATCCCAAGTTTATGGGGTTCAGACTTTGCACAAAACCCCCTCAAGAGCCTTTTTGCAGCCACCAGGTTTTTGCTGTTTTAAATATCACTCAAAGCCACCCATCACAGCTCACCTTTCTCAGCAAAGGAGAAACAACAGCTCCTTCAGCCTGTGCTTCCCTGAGACAATTTGTGGCACAGTCACAAATAAAAATTACATTTTAAAGGGAAAAATACAGCTTCAATAAAACCTGGAGCTGAGCCTTTCAAACACTTGTCCTTTATGTGCTTGCCAGCGTTACACACTCCAGGAATGGTTCCAGAGGGAAACACAAAGCCAAACTGCCCTGCCTGGTGGTGATTACCCAGAACAGCCTCCACAGGCTCTGGTGAACAGCTCAGGTGAGTTCATGGGCTCCAAGGCAGGGCTGTGGCATCAGCTCCTGGCTGTGAAACACTTGGCAACACGTGGGACCCAGACCCCAAATTCACGTGGATGCCGAGGGACCAGCATGGTGAAGGTTCTGCTCAGGTCATTTGAATTATTCCTCAGCAATTATTAATCCACTCAGACTGGGTACCAGGAAAAATTCTTTCACTGAAAGAGCGATCAGGCATCAGCACAGGCTGCCCAGGGCAGTGCTGGAGTCACCATTCCTGGAAGACTCCAAACAACGTGTGGATGTGGCACTTGGGGACATGGTTTAGTGGTGATGTGGTAATGTCAGACTCAAGTTTAGGAGGCTTTTCCAACCTAAACAATTCCATAATTGAGTGACTCCATCACCTGACAGCAGCAGGGCTGTGTACACAGTGGGACAGAGCCTCCCGACAGCCCCTGTGGCTCCCCAGGCGGTCACCAGAGCCTGGGGCATGGCTGGAGTGGAGGATTCCTCCCTCCTAGGAGTCCCTGAGCTCCAAAAACCAAAAATAATGCAGAGCTGGGACCCTCTCAAGCTACAGAGAGCATCTCAGTCCCAGCTCCCTGGTTGGTTTGCTCCCACCTGGAGCAGCACCCCAATCCTCCAGGGCAGCCTCCGTGCCCAGGCTGGGCCCCACTGACCCTGGCACCAAAGTGGGGTTCACATCTCATTCCAGGCTCTCAGGCCAGCACTGGGGGCCCTGGGAGGGCCCAGCCCTGCTGTCCCTGTGTCTCCTGCAGTATTTGCCGTGGTACCAGAGCACAGTAAAGGCCGTGGCACAGCCCCTGATGCAGGGAGACAAAGCCAAACAGCTCCCGTGGCTCCTGCAGGCCCAGCCCAGCCTGGCTGGCAGATCCACAGCAACCCTGTTCTGATTTCCAGAGTGGGTGACCCCCTCCCCTCCTGCCAGGAGTATCCAAACTCAGCAAAACATCCCATGGAGGCAGAGCCAGGCACTTTCCACAGAGAGCAGAGCATGGCACAGGTACCACGTTGCAGAGGAAAATGGATTTTTCCAGATAACCAGCAGAGGAAGTTCAGACCTGTGCCAGCCTGTGGAGCAAAACAAGGTCACCCACCCCTGGTCATGTCACCACAATGAAATCCTGGAAGATCCTGAGCTGGGAGGGACCCCCAGGGATGATCAGTGCAGCCCCTGGCCCTGCCCAGACCCCCCAACAAGCCCACCCTGAGCATCCCTGAGAGCGCTGTCCAAACGCTCCTGGAGCTCTGGCAGCCTTGGGGGGAAGAACCTTGCCCTGAGATCCATCCCAAACCTCCCCCAACCCAGTTTTATTCAGTTTCCTGTCACTGACCTTCCAAAAATCCCTCCGGGAGGAGCACAACTGTGGGGCCACGAGAGAATTGGGAAGAGCCAATTAAAGAGCCCAGCAAGATCCCCCAGTTTGCACCACATCACTGCTCACACACCCACAGGTTACTCTGTGCTGCATCCCCAAGGAGCTCCAGGGAATATTGCAGTGTATTCCATGGGATTCCAGCACTGCTGAGCCCAGGGATGGGCTCTAGGGGAAGCTTTATGCCCACACACAGTTCACAGCACTCACATCTCCTGGGGCCCCACTCAGGGACTTGACCCACACCCAGCAGAACCCCCTGGTGAAGTTAACCCAGCCCAGGGATTCCCTGCTCCAAGGTTTTATAAAGATTCATCAGCTCCAGCAGTGCCAAACAAGCCTACAAGTACCAAAAACTGGAAATACCACACTTTAAATCTCAGCCCCTTTGGAGACTTACTTGTAACTTCAGTTCAAGGTTTTGTTAATTCCAGCACCACAAGGAGCTCTTTCCCTTTCTGCTCACCACCCTGAGCACCAAGGGGTGTCTGTGGAGCCTGAGCACAGCCCCCTCCTCACCCTTCAACCACAATCTGCCTCCCCAAGAAGCCTGCCCAGCCTCAGTGACACCACTGACCTTCCCAGCTCACAATTCCTGGAGTCACCCTGCACACGCTGGAAAGGCTGCACTTACAGGAACACTAAAATTCCAGGTATTCAAGTTGCATATTTGGTATTTAAAGCAGCCACAGGCTGAGGTGATCACATTCCACTTGAGACTTCCCAACCAAATCACACTCTGAATATCCTACAAAACACTGGCAGAGCAGGGAAGCACTGGTCCTAATTACCACACCTGCTAATTATTCATTAGAAGTAGACTTTTCCAGGATTGCTGGATTATTCCACCAAGCCCTGTCAGAGCACATCCATGAGTTCCAGTCAAGCAAAGAACGAGCAAAGCCTTTCCACACCTGCAACTTTAATGGTTGGGGCAGTTCCAGAGCCACCTCTTCAAGAGTGCAAGTCTTTAAACAGCTTAAAACCAGCAATAAAAAGTAAAATATAAATTTTTATTTAGAATTAAAGCAAATACTTCAGTATCACAAACACAATATTAAACTTCAAGAAATATACTGCTAAATTTGGAGGGAGCATTTATTTTTGCACAACCACAACATGCGCACAAAATCCAGAGAAAGATGTGGAGTCTGAAATTTTCAACATCTCACCACCAAAGCAGCTGGGTCACACAAAGTTTCGTACAAGAGTTAAGATAGACTGGAATAAGATGTTGACAAAATTTCTACAGAATCATCTTTTATAGACAACAAGAAAGCTCTAAAGAGGCAAACATTGCAATCTAATCTTCTTCTGCTGAGTCTCTTTCAAACGTGTAGGCCATGAAGCAAGCATCTGGTCTCTTGGGGACAAGGGGATGCCCTGGTCTCACAATCTCAAAGCCCAAAAAGCTGAAAGTACGGAGCAGTGCAGCTAGAAAAAAAAGGAGACAGGTTTCACCCATGGGATGCTGGAAAAAAAACCCCTTAAATTGCCACCAAAAGTCATTTTGTGTCTCTGGAGGCACAGGGAACACCCACCTCTGTCATCTCTGTTCTTGTGGAAACAGATGAACACGTGCTCAACTCGGAGCTGTTCTTCAGCAAACTCGAGAAGAACTGCAAAACTGCAAGAGAAACACCAGGGGTTCAGTGTCTGTGGAACAGGGAATGTCCTGGGATGGGAGGGACCCACAGGGATCATCCTGGCCCTGCACAGGCACCACAACAATCCCACCCTGAGCACTGTCCCAATGCTCCCAGCGCTCTGGCAGCAAGTTTCTTCAGAGAGACTTAGCAAGGCCCTGAGAGCCAATCCACACAGGAATCCCTAAGGATTCCCCCCAGGCTGGAGCCTCACACCACCAGATCCCTGAACCCCAGGCAGAACTCAAGGGCAGGAGTCCTCAGTGGCACAGAAAGTGTTGGTGACACAGCCAAGGAGCTGCAGTGACAGATTCCAACCAGCCTGGAATTCTCAGTGCCTAAAAAATCCCAGACCTTGGGCTGGCTCTGCCTGCAGCCCTGAAACCAGGCTCACAAGAGAGCCTCAAGTACCAAAATTAAAAGCTTTCAAAATACAAAGAGCAAAGTGTTCTCCCACCCCACTGAGAGGCCTCACGTTAATCCACAGCCAAGTTTTCCCTGGCCCACCTGTCCTTGCTCCCCTCAGGCAGAGCACCACTGGGAATTTCAATGTAGAGGTTGCTGTTGTTCAGCACTGCTCTCCAACTGATGTGTTTGGCATCTGTAAGCCTTGACTGGACATTGAGAATTCTTGTCCTGTTGTTAGGTGTTAGTTCTTCTGTGACATTCAGCCTATTATCCTGAAGCAGGGAGAAAGGCAGAGTTATTTTTCCATTCGTTTTTGGAGCAGGGATTGAGCCAGGGAATGCTGTCAAGCTCACCACGAGCTGTTTGTTCCCCATACTCACCGAATAAAATAAATTAGCTGAAAGATTGTGATCCCTCTGACTATTCCCTCGCCCACCTGGGATCTTCAGGGGTGGGTGAGGGACATCAGGAGCACCACCGAGGCCCCGGACCCAGGTTACTACAGCAATTGAAGGGAACCCTGGAACTGAAAAGAGAGCATGGTTAGACAGGCAGGGAGGCTTGGACAAAGCCCTGGGACTTCCAGGATTTAAACTGTTAAAAACAAAACAAACCTAGGCCACAGGACTCCTCCCACTTACAGTGGGAGGACAAAGGAAGCTCCACACCAGGGGCAAGGACAGTGCCCAGGGAGCTGCCACTGCAGTATTTTGGGTGAAGACTCATTTGGAGATGGAAAATACTCTGGTTGAGTGAGCCAGATGTGTTTCTGTGCCAGGGCAGGCCTGATCTGACCTCACACAAGAACCTTTCTGCAGCAATGTGCTGTTTTCTGCCCTCCTTGTTCTCAGGCAGCACAAACCCCCAGCCCAGCAGGGCAGGGATCACTTTTCCCTGGGATATTCACTACCAGCCCTTCCCAGCTCGAGGCCAGGCAATTCCAGGGAATCATCTCCACCTCCAGTATTTTCAGCTTGAGCTGAAGCCACACCTGAATCCCCACAAAAACCTCCAAAAACACCTCCAAACCCCTTCCCACTGAATTCCTCAGAGCAATGCCGCAACGCTCAGCACTGGAGGAGAAATAAACTGTATTTTGGATGATGTGGGGAATATGTTTAAGTTTCTCCCCATCCTTTTCAAGGCTGTTTTCACTCCTCCCGTGGCAGAGAGGCGCTGGCCCCTCCCTCTGCACCATCCTTCACCCGCAGGCTCCACTCTTGAGTTGCGTCATCTCAGCAGATGCAGCAATCGAGGCCCTTGGGGGAATTTTCACAATCGTCCTGTCTCCGGGTGCCAGCAGCAGCCACTGCAGCCATTTGCAAATCCGAATAAACAGCTACAAAATAATCCACCATTTTGCACACTTCGCACCCGAGATGCGGGGTTTGGATTGGTTTGGGGTTTTCGGGTTTTTTCCCCCTTTTTTTTGGTTTTTTTTAAATTTTTGTTGTTGTTGTTTAATGAGCTTGAAACTTGTGATGAATAATCCGTATTAGAAAGGCTGGGAATGGGCAGAGAGGTTAAATATTATGTACTGGAAGGTAAACTATATTTAGATTTTAACGTGAAGCAAGCACAACAATTACGAAGTTTTATTAAAAATAAAAAAACCTACGCTAATTGAATGCGTTATTTTAATTGAGTCTCCATTATTTTAAGCTCTTTGAAAAAGACATTTTTCTTTAGTACCAATATTATTTATTTTTATCTGAGAATAACTGTGAACTATACATTTCTAATTTCCCTTGCAAATAAACCTTTAAAAACCTTTTTCGAAGGTGTGCTGTGACAATTTAGAACATTTTCACCTTTCTGCCCAAGAAGGTGGTGCAGAAGGAAGGTTTGCAGCTACAAATATGTTTTAGTGATATTTACGTGCACTTGGGGAGAAAAAAAAACCATCTTTAGCTCGCAGTTAAATATAAAAACGGTTAAAAAACTCCTTCCACAGTTTATACACGAGGTGGAAAGGGCAGATTGATGTCCTGAGCATCCACCACTCCACACCAGCCACTTTAGTTCAGGTATTTTCTTTCTTCCCAGCACCTGGGGGGTGTTTAATCTTTCGGTTGAGTTTTTTAACCAACAGCTCTCGTAACACTCTTACCCTCGATTAGTTTTGCGGAGTATCCAGGGTTACATAAGGGGATAACAGCCTTCAATCCTTCGATATCTTTGCCTAATTGTTGTTCTCCCCTCGGGCGCCCCCCCTCCCCAACACGGCTCCTGCCCCAGCCTCTCCCAGCCCGGGGGGGCCCTCGCGGGTCCCTCCAGGGCCGGGACAGCTCTGGGGCCTCAAAAACACTTTTTTTTTGTGGTTTTTCCACCCTCCCCTACCGCCTTTCCCCGCGCGGCGGGGGCCAGGCCGCCCCTCCCCCTCTGGCCACGCAGCCCCCCGCCCCTCTGCGGCCACCAGGGAGGCGACAACGAGGATGAGGAAGAGGAAGGAGGCAGCGAGTGCTCAGCGGTGCGAGACTGAGGGAGGCCGCGGCGCCTCACCTGCTCTGTCCGGTACTGAGGCTCAGCACAGCGGGCATGATGGTGCTTTTATTCCCCTCTTTCTCTCTAGCGAAGCAGTGGCTGTTGAGTATCCGTTGCAGGGAGGATTTCACCATCCGGCCGCTCTGGTCCGAACCCCGAAACCCTCCGCCGCCTCCGCCCCCTCTCCCCAGGCGCAGCTACACAAAATGGCAGCGGCGGCCGCAGTGCCTCATTATATACCCGCTCTCTGCCACGCCCCCTCATAGACCACGCCCCTCAGCGCCTGCCGCGCCCTCCCACGGGGAGACTGCTCCTATTGAACAGTTTAGGTGTCTATTAGATTATCTCGCTGCCTATTGGCTGAGCGGAGCGCGGGGGCGGGACATCGGCTGGGGGGTGCGGCACGGGAGGCGGGAGGTAGCCGCGAGTGATTGGCTGCGCGCGCCGCGGGTGGGCGGGGCCTGGCGGGGCATCGGCCGGCGGGAGCCCCGCAACCCCTCACTGCCCTCGGAGCCACCGGTTCGAGTCCCGCGCCCGCGCCCCGCCCGGCTGAGGTAACCGGGGGGGCCGGGGGAGGAGCGGGGTGCGAGGGAGCACAGGGAGGGAGAGACGTGAAGAGTCATGGAAAGAGATGGAAAAACACGGACAGACCCGTAGGGTGCAGCCCTGGGGCTGGAAAGAGCGGAGGGGTGGCAGCAGGACCCGCTGTGGGACCCCCAGGGTTATCGCCACCCTCAGAGCTTCGCACAAAGCTCGGTGCTGAGGGAAACTTGTAATTAAAAACTAATAATAAACCCCCTACAAATAGTGGGGAGGGTCCATGAAAGGTCGGGCAGGGGTTGTTACCTGTTTTTTTGGGAAGTGTTTGGGCTGGTCCCCTTTGGCCTGGCTGTGGTTTATAGATTTATAGGGGAATAGGGATCCGGAATAGTTGGTTTGTGGATTTAGGATGGAATAAGGATGGGGAATAGTTCTTTTTTGGATTTATATAGGAATAGGGATAGGGAATAGTTAGGTCAAGGATTTATAAGGGAATAGGGATTGGTAACAGTTTATGGGTTTATAGTGGAAAAGAGATAAGGAATGGACGGTTTATGGATTAATAGGGATGGGGAAGGGTTGGTTCATGGATTTACAGTCAAATAGGGATGAGAAAAGGTTGGTTCATGGATTTATAGCAAAATAGGGATGAAGAAGGGTTGGTTTATGGATTTATAAGGGAGTAGGGATGGGAAATGGTTGATTTATAGGGAAATGGTTGAATCGTGGATTTATAGGGGAATAGGGATGGGGAACAGTTGGTTTATGGATCAGCAGGGGACTAGGGGTGGGGAACGGTTGGCAGTGATGGCCTTTTAGACTAAAAAAGTTAAAAAGATGAAGCTTTTTTGCTGTGCCTTCATGAAGAAGTGGGTAAATCCTGATTATTTACAGAGCAGAAGTTGGGCTCATCCCTATAACTGCCAACCCATGCCCTCTGCTTTCCATCCTGCCAGGGGCTTGGAAATCTGAGGTTTGGGGATGTGGTTGGGTCTTTCTGCAGTCCCACAACAAGAACAGTCCAGAGGAAAGGAGGGGAATTTGGAAACGGGACACCCACACTGCTCTCCTGGATGGGATTGATGGAAACAGCTTCATGGGGGTGAGGGTCAGCCTTCAAAATCCCTCTTAAAGCAGCAAATGTGCACAAAAAGCTAAATAGGTCATCATTCCCATGGGTTTGGGAATTGTCAGCTATTTCTGACCATTTCAGCCTGAAAACCAAGGCAGAGGCACATCCTGAGCAGTGGGTTTTATCATATATGGAAAGAGAACTCAAAATAATGGTGAGAGTGATGGTGTTTGCAGGCAGGGATGCCTTGTAAGTTAAGTGGGGAAAGGTGTTTATAGAACCAAAGAAAGCTGCTGAAGATACATTGTAATGGTTTTAAAAAATCATGAATTTCCATTAAAAAACTTGTAGATGGCTGCATTTCTTTTTTTCTTCATCAACACACCTATTTTATTGCCTGCAGCTACCAGAGTTGCATTTTGCCATTTCTTAGGGGGTTTTATTACTACCTTATTTTTATTTGCTTGAAAATATCCCCATCCAGGAGCTCTGAGCACAATGGATTGATCGGCTCCACTTTGCAGAGGGATCATTGTCTAAATCTCCACCCACCTTTTGTGTCCCGAAGCTGCTCGGATAACCCGGGATGGAACAAAGTGTCGTTGCCAAAATAAAGCAGTGTCTGCTCTCCTGCAGCTCAGAGGAGAAGCCTGGCCTGGCCAGCGGCCAGGGAAAAATCTGGGAGTCCTGGAAAGTAAAAGGGAGGAGAAGAAAGTCCTTTTCCTCCTGCAGGCATCTGCCCTTAGCTCCCAGCTCAACATAAATGGAGCTTGTGTTCACCTCACTCTGGAGATTTGGGTGTTGATTTATGGAGGGGAAACTCTTCTGTTTAATGCATTACCCAAAGTCCAGCCTTAAACAATGGGATAGCTGCAATTCCGGAATATCCGGACCACACGGAGCATATTAGAGGAGGTTTTGCAATTCCTGGTTTGTGTGTTGTGTTAGGAAGGTTTTCCTGCTGAGGGCTGGAGGTGTCAGGGGGTGGAAGGGTCCCATTAGCATTCAGTGATGGATTTCATTATTTCCAATAATGGCATTTATTATTTCTACAGTAATCCTGCTGTAATTCCTTATAATGGCTCTGTGTGAGGGGAATCAGCGCTGCAGCTGTTTCCTCTTCCCTGTGAGCTGGGAACAGCTTTGCCCTTTGAATCCCTGTCACCTCCATGGTCCATCACTCCATTTCACAGATGAGTGCCTGGAGAGCTCTGGGAGCTCTGCACTCTGCAAAAGCCCAACCAACCTGTGCTGGGTTTGTGTAAAACACCACGGGGGATTAGTTCCAGCTGCAGTTTTGCTGAGATAGCCCGACTTCCACTTTAGCAGGGACATTGATTCATAAATCCTCACACAGAAGCCTCTGAGTCACAATTTTGGGATTATGGCTGAGGCAGTTGGAGATGTTGCCATCCCCAGCTGTTTTTTCACCCCTGGTTTGCCATGATTGCCCTTCATGTGGCAGAGGAACTCTGTAGCTGGGTTGTTGCTCCAGCTGCATTCCCAGTTTGGCATCACAGTCCCTGGAATTACCTAATTCAGGGGGCAGTGAACCCTGACAGAGCAGCCCAGTTCTGCTGTGGCAGAGCAGCTTTCAACACAGGGAAGAATCCCAGAATCCCAGAATCTCCAGAGCTGGATCCCTCAGGGATGATCAGTGCAGCCCCTGGCCCTGCCCAGACCCCCCAACAAGCCCACCCTGAGCATCCCTGAGAGCGCTGTCCAAACGCTCCTGGAGCTCTGGCAGCCTTGGGGCCGGGCCCATTCCCTGGGGAGCCTGGGCAGTGCCAGCAGCCTCGGGGGGAAGAACCTTGCCCTGAGATCCATCCCAAGCCCTGGCACAGCTCCAGCCCTTCCTGGGCTCCTGTCCCTGTCCCAGAGCAGAGCTCAGCCCCTGCCCCTCCGCCTCCCCTCGGGAGGAGCTGCAGCCCCCGAGGAGCCTCCCCTCAGTCTCCTCTGCTCCAGCTGAACGAGCCAAGTGCCCTCAGCTGCTCCTCAGAGCCTTCCCCAGCTCCGTGTCCCTCCTCTGGACACTCTCCAACAGCTTTGGATTGTTCTTTATTTTTTTATTACACTGTGTTTTTATAACTACTGCAAACAGAGAATCTCATCCATCACATTCATCCCAAATCCTGTGCAGGTGTTCTCAAACACACAAAATCCTCCTCATTCCAGCTACCACAGCCTTCCCCTCTCCAGCAACTGCATTTCCAAGCATCCTCCCAGTCCCACAGCCAGGAGCTTGTGTCAGTTCTCAGCTGTTGAGCTCTCCAGAGAGCCCCCAGCAGGTCCCAGTTGCTCTGTGCTCTTACCCCAAGCAGGTCACAGCAATTGGGCTGCCTGAAACCTCTTGGGAAAGGATCTTGTGCAGCCTGAGTTACTCAATAACCAGAGCAGTTAATGAGGAAAGGACAGAAGCACCAACAAACCGATCTCTGTTAGGGATCTAAGTTGAAAGTGTTTCAGGCTGAGAAAAGCCAAGGAGTTGATTTTCCCAGATTTTCCTTTCTTAGCTTGTTTCCCTCTGCTTTTATCCTCTTTTCACAAAAGAGGTCTCATACAGTAGGTAAAATCACCAGTCAGTGATTCTTTGTCAAGCTTTTATGGGTTTTACTTTCTGAAATAGTCTGGAAGAGGAGTTTCTGGCAGCACAGGAAGAAAACCAGATTGAAAACTGTTGTGAAAATATTAGAGCAAGAAATGGGTGTGGGATAAGTAACTGTCTTCCCTCTTCCCTGTGTTTTCAGGTGTGCAAGTGTTTGTGATCAGATAACACAAGGTCGGTGCTTAGAAAGATGTTCAGGAGCTGAAACACTCATAAATCTCCTAAGGTTCTGAAATCCTGCACGTTGAAACCACAGCTCTGTAACATCATTTATTCCAAGAAGGAAAGATAAACCCTTCTGTCATTTAGGTGATTAAAGCAGGATTAAATCACACAGCTGCAAAAACTGCTGCTCCTGCCTGGTTTTCTGCCACTGGTGGAGCTGGAGCTGCTCCTTCCTCTGTGTTCTAGAGGAGCAACAAAGCTCCAGGGAAGGGGAACGGGACAAAAATCCTTTTTGACAAGTAGCAGAAAGCCCTGTGTGTTTTGTGCTTTGCTGCATCACGCTGTCAGGGCTCTCCTGGAACGTGGAAATGGATGTTTGTGGCATTTAGCAGCATCAGGGGAATTCATCCTGCTCCGATTTGCTGACGAGGGAAGAACAGAGGGAAAAACATGAGCTCCCTTCCAAAGCATGTGCAGTCCATGCATAGCATTGCCCATTTAGTACCTCTCCAAAAATGGGAATAAAATCTATTAATTTATTAAATTGTTGAAGCAGGCTTTAAAATCGAGTGGATCTGATTGCATTTTCTCTCTATTCCACTGCAGGAAGACTCTGCTTGTTGTTGCAGCTTTGAGAGGTGTCTAGAGATGCAGCCAAGCACCAAAACAGGACAGAAGCTGAGGCAGAGATGTTCATCAGGATGTTTTCATAGAAATCATTGTCTGTGATGACTTCACGCTGTAATTTAGCTGATTTTAGTCATGGAATAATTTAAATGTTCCCATTGGTCAGCTGTCTGTGGAGACAACATCAAGAGCATGTGAGGCTTTATCAAAACACTGGACAGTGTTATTTATAAACTTATCAGACCTATATTTTATAAATCTTATAAAAAAATTGGTTCTTAAATTTACCCCTCTCCTCTCTTAGTACTTCTGGTTCATCTCCTCACAGGTAACAGTTAAGTACCAGTTATCTAATTTTAAATACTCCCCCACTGAATCACTCTTTAGTGTGTCAGAATCTATTCTGATCTTTGTGGGACAAGTAATTAGAGCACCTTTTCTAGCTGGAAAACTCTCCTCATTTTCATTGTCATCCTTGTGAGAATGATTTCATTTGAAGGTCAGGTTTTCTGCAGACCCACTTATGCTGGAAGGAGATTGCCAAATGAAGGCAGAATTTTTAGGTGTTTACCAGATCAGGGAAGAATTTATTTTTCCGAGATCTTTGTGAGATAAACTAGAAAAAAACAGTCATCAGGCCAACAAAAAAAGTCTGTACTCTCACCAAAAAAAACTTTGGGTCTCTGTTTTTCCACTTCAAAACAGAGCTGACATGGAGAGGGATTGAATGCAGATTGAATACACGTTTAAAATGCTGTAAATTCTCATTTATCTGAACTAGGGGTGGAATCCAGCATCACCTGGACACCTGGGAAAGGCTGAGTTGTTCTTTTTGAGTTTGCAGGATCAAACTGAGCTACTTCCACATAAAAATAATGTGGGGGTGGGAAGCTGAAGTGGGAAGAGGAAATCAGCTGCAAAGGGGCTTGGCCAAGAGCAGGATCCACAAAGAACACTCCAAAGGTGGCACCTTGTGATTTCTGTGCAGGAAGCGTGCTGGGGCACTTTGTTGTTATCTCACCCTGTTATGGGTCTGTAATTCAGGGATAATGTTCCATAACACTGATTCCTGTATTGATTTTTCTCTGTCTGTTGCTGCCAGTTATGAACAAATGGCCCTGAGGAATTTGGAGGTGGTTGCAACACAATCAAGTGAAAAACGTTGCAGCAGCTTCCCTTCCCCACCCCATTTTCTGTTTCTGCTCAGCTCCAGCCCCTCTCCCGAGTTACCCAGAGGTGATGGAGCTCTGCTTCCTGCTGAGGAGTCACAGAGCAGGGGATGAAGCCCTGTCCCTCCTGTTTGCATGGAGAGGGCCTTGGGGTCCTGAGCAAACCCTTTGCAAACCCTTCCACAATCAATCCCATCATGATCAGCATTTCAGACTCCCTGGAATTCCTCCGTGAACATTTTCCTTCCCCTCACCTCTTTGCTGGATCCTTTGTGTGGTGGATTTAGGAGTTTGTATTGTGTTTCCATTTCCCCCCTGCCCCAGAATCCATCACCATCCGAGGTTTCCCTGCAGGACAATCCCCCTGCCCAGCCTGTGCTGAGAAGGGGAATGGGACAGCCTGGATTGTTTCACTCCAGTTCCTCTGGGGCTTGGATCAGGCAGCCTCGGGGATGAGGAAGTGCACAGTGCAGCTCTGCTTTTGTAACCCCTAATTTCGTTTGGAAATGTTATCCAAACAAACAGCTGCCAGCAGGATGAGCGTTAAGACCTGTGCAGAGGCTGCTCTGTCAAAAACTAGCTCAGAGTGAGCTTTGCCTGCTGAAACATTTCACCCAGCAGCTCATTAACATGGAGATACTCAAAGGAGACTTTCCCCCCCCGATTAGATCCTGCCCGTGATAAGAGCAATAATGAGCATATTTTCCCATAAATAAAATGAGCAGGCCTGGAGGGCAGGGAAGGTTATTTTGCCTGGAATCAGATTTATCCCACGCTCATCCCTTGAAGAATTGGGGCTGAGGGAACCAGTTCACCCTGAGAGCAAGCCAGAGACCAAGGAGCAAAGGGGGATTTCTTCCAGCTCTGTGTGCTCCACACTGCTTTATTTTGGAAATAATCCACATGGATTCTGTCACTGGCCAGAATTCCCTGTGCTCAGGGCCAGGGCAGCCCTTGAGGTGCTGTAGGAGGGACAGGAAAGCCCAACTTTGGTAAAAAGTTTCTTTTGCCAGGCTGTTTTTTGAGCTGCAGGAGGGGCAGGAAGGTGCAGCCTGGGGAAAGCTGCTTTGGCCAGGCTGTTTTTTGAGCTGCAGGCGGCCTTGTGCTCTCTGCATCCGTGTCTGAACCAATATTTACTCAGGGCTCTGTGTACTGGGATTGTCAGCAATCCCTGCAGTGAGAGCAGGACTGGAGCCAGCATCAGCCCAGTTTAGCAGCTTCCCTTGTTTACATCTTTGTAAAAAATACTCCTGACTTCCAGGCTGGGGAGAGGTGGCAGCGTGACAGCCCCGGTGAGCACGGGCCCTCCCTGCAGCAACCTGCCCACCCCAGAGCCTCTGCAGCCAAAAATCCCCTCTGGAAGTGGGTGGGCAGCAGACCCCCAGCCTGGGCAGGCCTTGGCATCTCCCCAGGACGTGACAAACCTGCTCTGGAAGTGACAAACCAAAGTCCAAAGACTTGGTGCTCCCTAAGGGACTGGCAGCGAACTGCCATCAAAGGAACACCCAGGCTGCCTCAGGAGGCTTTAAAATGAAGGCACCTCTAGTTCAGTGCCAGAATTTTCCAGTTTTCCCAAAGGGTTTTATTTATGAAGCTGTTTTAGGTACAGATTAACTTCCACTGCCTCCTGTTGGTCATTAACTCTGGGAGAAGCTGAGGTGTGAATGGTTCATTGCTCTGGGAAAGGGGTGAGCACTGCAGTGTTTCACAGCCACACTCCCGTGGTGCCTGTCCTGGTGTTCCCAAAGAAACCAGGATTTAGGGAGCTGTTTATTCCCATGTGTGCTGCTGTGTGTGTCACACACAGACACCCTGACTCCTCTTTGGGAGGGCAAAACTCCACTTCCAAAGGAGCTGAGCATGTGCCCTGAGCTCTTAATGAGACCAGCAGATTTCCTGAGGTGCTGGAAGATAAAGAGGTGGCATAAGGAAGGTAAAGACCCTTGAAATTACTGCTCAAGCTTGGAGCTGTGACCTACTTAGTTTGATTTCCTGCTCACAGTGACTTTTGCCAGCTACTTCAGGTGATGAGCTGAAACCCTCCTGCCTCAGAGGTGTGGGGAAGACTGGGAATGGCTGTGACTACTGGAAATAAACTGGACAGGAGCTGAGATTTCATTCTGAAATCTGTTTTCTGGGGTGTTTAGCACATTTCTGATCCCCCTAGAAATGTTTCCCTGTTCTTGGTTAAGAGTTTCCCTGTTGGATTGTGCAGTGAGTAAATCCTTTCAGATTCTGGTGCTGCTCTGCCTTCCTGCTGCTTCCCTGGACTTTTGTCCTGCAGCACTTTCATTTCTCAGCTCACAGTTCCTCGTTCCCCTTGACGTTCCTGTGTTTGTTTGGCTTCCCATGCAGCCACATCCTGGGTCCAGGATCATGGGCTGGGCACTCTCAGCCCATCTTCAGCCTCGCTGGGCTCCTCAGGGAGGAAAATGTCATTTGAGGAGCAGGATGTGACAGGATGCGATGGGAGTCAGCAGGTCAGGCCTTGGCAGCTGTCAGAGCAATGTCCACCCTCTGCAGCTCTGCTAAACCCGGGCTCGGGTCTAACATTAAACCTGATCCCTGCAGGGCGGCTCCCACAGCATCCCTGGGGCCCAGCTATTCCTGTTTTCCATGTTTGTGTGTTTAGGCTCCCCCTGCAGCCCCTCTGGAGCTGTAATTCCAGCGGGAACTGCCCCGTGGCCCTGGGGATTGGGAAGATGAGGGTGGAGAAGGCAGAGCTGAGGTGGGAGCTGATCTCACTCTGCTGTGGAAAAGGGACTGAGGGGATTTCAGGTCGCTTTGAAAAGTCTCCTTTATAAATAATCTTCCAAAGCAAAATGTTCCTTTTAACCTGAATTATCTGTCCTAATCCTACCTGAACTTCCCCCCATTTTTTTTATTGTTTTTAATTGGTCTCTGTTGCCTTTAAAGGTATGGGAGATCACTTTGCCAGTGCTAAACATGTCTAATTCTCTTTTCCTATCATATTTGCCTTATTTTCCCACAGTTTCCTCACTGTTTGGCATTGTCAGGTTTATGTTCTGCAATTCTAAGATTTTAGTTGTGATCAGGAATATTCCTTCTGGGGGGCAACTGGATGGTTTTCCCCATGTTATGGAGGTGACAGCAGGTTATAGAAATCTGGATTTATTTTATCATTCTCAGGGTGATGGTGATGGGCAGAAGCCACCCCTGTCATTGTCACATGACACAATGGCACCACAGCTCTGGTTATTTGTATCATTGCTCTCAACATCCCTGGGATTTAGAAAACTCTGAATTTTGACAACAAGCCTTTCCTGAGGCTTCCATGCAGAGCAATACAAATAAAGTTAATTAACATGATTAAGCTTTTATCATTCTGCTCCAAACTGTGACACCAAGGCTGGGACCAGGGTGTTCCAGCTGCCTCAGGAATGGTGTTTCCAGGTCGGTGTGGGATGCAGAGGATGCCTGGGGTTCCTGATGGCAGCCAGCAGCAGTTCTGTGTCCAGCTTTCGACAGGGGGGATCAGAGAAGCCCATCTCATGTCACAGGTGTTGTTAGTTGCCATTGTAGGACAAAAAACCCAGGATCCTGCTCTAAAAAAGGAAGGGATTTTCAGGAACCCTTCCAGACAAACCAGTTCAAAAAACTTCAGAGAGAGGGAGGCAAACATTTCCCTTCCAATACTTTGCTGTGTTTACTACCACAAAGTATTTGGGATTTTTCCCCTTAAATCCGTGGCTGCTGTTCATCCCTCACTTCCCATGGGCAGGAACAGTTTCTCTCCAGTCTGTCCTCACTGGATTCAGCCAGGACACATCCAAAGTCTTTTCTTTCATCCAAAATACTTACTAGTTCCAATGAGGCCTTTTTTCCATGACTTCTTTTTTTCCCTGACGTCCAGGTATAACAGCTCTGACGCATTGGGAGGAAACTGGGATTTGGGAAAACAAGCTGTCCTTCATTTTCCTTAGAAATCAGCTATTGTTGCAGCTCTCCCAGATCCCTGCTCATTAGAATGTTGTGAAAAGCTCCCGTTCCCAAGGCATTCCCAATCCTTGGATTGACTTTTCATCTGGGGAGGTTTCAAGAGCTCTTGGTGCAGCTTCATGGGGACATTGAGTATTCTCTACCTGCAAGGTTTGGCTCCCCAGTTTGGAGACCTGGATGAGGAATGTGTTTCCTGTTGGAGGGATAGGTCAGGGAGGGACCTTCTGATCCCAATCCTGCTCTCCACCCATGGTCCAAGGATTCATGGAGGCACCGAGCTTCCCCTTCAGCCCCTGGTGTGTCCCTTCCACAAGCTGGGAGCTCTCAGAATTACAAATCTCCTTGTTAATTCCAGTTATATTTATTTTAGCCATTTTTTTCCCCCAGTTGGTTTCATGCCAGCATTGTCTTTATGCTTAAATTGGCATCTTGGCTCTCTCTTGGTGTGTAGCAATCCAAACCCTTTGTTTTGGTAGGCAAAGCAAACTGAGACTTCTCTCTGTAAATCTTCCCTTCTCCTTTCTCTGCTTCTTGTCAAGGAAACCTCTCAGCCATCCAGAATCATTCCCACACAAAAATCTCTCCACAACCACTTAAGTGCCATCAACTCTTAGGTAAAACCCAAGTGTTTATAAATTCATTTGCTTGGAAAAGGAGTTTAAAAAGCACAAACACCCAAGCAGAACAGAGGGAAGAGTTTGGCACATCTACATGGCAGGGTTATGATTTGATAAGGATCACAGAATTATGGAATGCTTTGGGTTGGAGGGACCTTAAAGCCCATTCAGTGTCACCTCTGCCATGGCAGGGACACCTTCCACCATCCCAGGCTGCTCCAAGCCCCGTCCAGCCTGGCCTTGGGCACTGCCAGGGATCCAGGGGCAGCCCCAGCTGCTCTGGGCACCCTGTGCCAGGGCCTGCCCACCCTCACAGCCAACAATTCCTTCCCAATATCCCATCCAAATGTTGCTGTTGGATCCTCACACTGGATCCTGTGATCCCTGTGGGTCTCTGCTTTGATGTTCTGTTGGAAGCTGCCTCCAGTGGTCTGGCAAAAGGATCCAAACCGGCCCTGGCTGAGCCTCTGGCTCAGGAGGATGGAGGTGGAAGGAGTTTGGCAAAACCTCACTCTGTACCACAAAAATGTTGCTTAGAGATCTCCCAGCAGGAGTCTGGGTCTGCTTAGCTCCTGTGTGCTGATCTTTGATAAGGAACTAAGAATTGTTGTGGGGTTTTTTTGTGGGTGCTTTTCATATTTCTTCACAGACGGAGCTAAGGGTCCTCCTGACAGGGCTCCCACAAGACGAGGGGTGGTGTCCCTTCAGCCCTGAGCGCTCCTAGGGGGGTTTAACAGGCACACCCCAGGGAACAGGAGCCAAAAGGGGCTCAGAAATTGATGTGCAAGAACAGCAATGCTGCCAGACCAAACCGTGCTTCCTGCTGTCCTGCAGGCCCCAGTGATGGACATTTCAAAATTCTTCTCATTTCAAAAGTCCGCAGATCTTATTTGGGGCAAGTCTGGGCTATGAAAGTTGATCTTTTCACAGGTTTGACACATGGGGAGGGCATTTCTGAGGGCTCAGACCTCATCCCCTTCCTCCTGAGGGGGCTGAGAATGATGCTCAGAGCCAGGGATGAAATTCCTCCCTCTGAAGAGACGAGAGCTGGAGGGACAGGACACAGGGAATGGCTCCCAGTGCCAGAGGGCAGGGCTGGATGGGATATTGGGAAGGAATTGTTGGCTGGGAGGGTGGGCAGGCCCTGGCACAGGGTGCCCAGAGCAGCTGGGGCTGCCCCTGGATCCCTGGCAGTGCCCAAGGCCAGGCTGGACGGGGCTTGGAGCAGCCTGGGATGGTGGAAGGTGTCCCTGCCATGGCAGGGGTGGCACTGGATGGGCTTTAAGGGCCCTTCCAACACTGACCATTCCAGGATTCTTTGAAAGGAGTTTGGCTGGAAAGGGAATCAGGGACTGAGGAGAAAAGGGATCCTGGCAAGGCTTTGCTTGACTTGGAGTTCATTGTGCCTCAGGACTGGGGCCCCACTCCCAGGTCCTGTCCCTGCCCCACCATTGTCCAGCCCACTTTGGGCTGTCGGGGGATGGTGCTGAGGGTGCCCAGGGCTCCTTGCTCCCCTCTAAAGCCTCTCCCATGATCGTGGTGCCAGGATCCATCCTCATCATCACGAGCAGACCCTGTCCCCAGGGAGCCCGGATGGGGCAGGGATCTCCAGGTGAAATCGGGCACAAACACAACACTACTGAAGCAAGCACTGCACTGCTGTGAAGTCACAGTGTCCTCCTTCCTCCCCCAGACTCTGCATGAAAAACGATGTTGTTCCTAAACCCCAAACCCACGGGTGCCTTCTCTCTGTGCCAAAGCCTCCGCCCCTCTCTCTCCGCAGCCCTGGGCAGGGCAGGGGCCGTGCCCGGCCTGGGTTGACTCAGAGCCCGCTGCAGCCATCCCTGCCCGGGGAGCGGAGCTGGAGCATCTCCCCCGCTCCTCCCGTCCCCCGCACCCCGGCACCGGCGGCTGGAGCAAGACACGACCGGTCCCTGCATGTGCATCGCCTTTGTGTGCCGGGGATGAGCACGAACTGCTGCAGGGAAGCATTTTAACCAGAAAAACCATGCGGGGCTCGATTGTTCCCTGCATCCGTGGAAAATTACTCCTGTTCGCTCTCCCCTCTGCTCGAGCAGCTCCAAAACATGCGGGGAGAGGAGGGGGAGGAGGAGGAGGGAGGTGTCTGTGCCTTTGGGGTCGGAGCTGCTGCTTTTTTCTGTCTCTGCCTCTAAATGATTTATTCTGAAAGGCTCCTGCCTTGGTGTCACTGGGGCAAGCACAGCAATCAGAAAGCGTTTTGGGGCCAGCCGCTTAAATGTCACTGGGAAAAGAATGGGAAGAAATGAATCCTCGCCACCCCAGCGATGCGGTTCCATCCCCCATCCCTCCCTCCCTCCCTCCCCTGCCCATCTGGCACAAGGAAGAGCAGATGGGAGAGGTGGCCGTGGCGGAGTGTGCTGGTCCCACTCCCGCGGGGGCTGAGCTCCATCCCTGGGCTCCTCTGGAGCATCGGGGGCACTTCCCTGGACAGGGACAGGGATAGGGACACAGGGATGGGGACAGGGACAGGACAGGGACAGGGACACAGGGATGGGGACAGGGACAGGACAGGGACAGAGACAGGACAGGGACACAGGGATGGGGACAGGGACAGACACAGGGACAGGGACAGGGACACAGGGATGGGGACAGGGACAGGGACAGGGACACAGGGATGGGGACAGGGACAGGACAGGGACAGGGACAGGGACAGGGGCAGGGACACAGGGATGGGGACAGGGACAGACACAGGGACAGGGACACAGGGATGGGGACAGGGACAGGACAGGGACAGGAACAGGACAGGGACACAGGGATGGGGACAGGGACAGGGACAGGGACAGGAACAGGACAGGGACACAGGGATGGGGACAGGGACAGGACAGGGACAGGAACAGGACAGGGACACAGGGATGGGGACAGGGACAGGGACAGGGGCAGGGACAGGGACAGGGACAGGACAGGGACACAGGGATGGGGACAGGGACA
>NC_031797.1:1727025-1737275 GCF_001522545.3 Parus major | reverse complement strand
GGGACACAGGGATGGGGACAGGACAGGGACACAGGGATGGGGACAGGGACAGACACAGGGACAGGGACAGGGACAGGACAGGGACAGGACAGGGACACACTCCGGTTCTCAGTCGCCATCCTGCAGGCTGTGGGTCCATCCCTCTCCCCATGACTCCCATCCTCCAAGGCTGCCCGGGCTGCCTCTTCCCCCGGGGTTTGCTTTGCTGGGCTGCTCCATTTTTCTTTCATTGCCTTTTTCAGACCCTGCATTTTAACCCGAATTTTTGGCTCGTTTGCTCACCCACATCCACAGTTCTTTTTCTTCTTCCTTTTACATTCCCTCCTCCCTCTGCTCCCAGTGCTGCCCAGCTTTTCTCTTAACCTCCTGCTCTCACTCCCGTATTTTCTTGGTGGTCCTGCCAACAACCTTCTGGGATATAAGAAAAGGAAAATCTCAGGGCTACACAGCTGAGAAGCTTCTCTTAGGAGCTGAGGCTGGCTGGGATAACTTCTTAATTCCCTTTTCTTCAATTCTTTTTAAACCATGCCTTCCCTCACCACTGCATTCCCAACTGGATCCCTGGTGCTGTGGGACACACCCCAACCCCAACTGCACTGCAGGGATGAAGGTGGAAAAGCTCAGGGCAGAAACATTCCCAGGAGCTGGCTCTGTGCTGGGCCTGGTTTTGTCCCTAAAAACCAGGGAATATCAGAGACTGAAGTTTGACTGAGCAGTTGCTGCCATAGCCAGGCCAAAGAGGAAAGGAGAGGCTTGGCTGGAGTGTTGTGAAAGGGAAGAAGCTGAAGAAGAATGGAGTTACAGGCTGGGTAGATCAAGGATAGAACTTTGATAGACCCTGGTTTTGGGAATGTGAAAGTGGATCACAGATGATTCCTGGTTGTGGGAATGTGAAAGTGGATCAGGCACACTCATTCCTGGCTCCTGCAACACTTTCTGCACCTGAGGGACTTGGGTTGGGGTTTTTTCATTGTATTTTTGCCTTTCTGATTTGTTTTCTTCTGCTTTGAAATCCCTTTGTTGCCCCTGGTATTTCCAAAACTCAGTGAGAGCCTCTTCCCAAGGAGGTGGAACATGTCAGGTCCTGGGGATGCTCCAGGGATGTGACAGGAGCCACCTGACTGCCATGGCAATTTCCTTCACTCAAATTCAGCTTTGTTGCAAAATTCTGACTCTGACAGCAACCAAAGGAAGGAGGAATTGTAGAACCATGGAATATCCTGAGCTGGGAGAGACCCACAAGGATCATCCAAGGAGCTGGAGGCATCTCCTTGTAAAATCAGGGAGCTGCTCCTGATGTTCCTCTGTATTTGTTCACCTTTTTTTCCCAAAACCTTGAACTTTGAGCTTTCTCTGCAGTGCCCAGGCCTGGTCAGGCCAGCAGGGAGTGGTGCTGAAAATGTTTTATTTCAAGTTCTTTAAAGCATTTGTGAAACTGCTGCTGAGCTGGAGGAGTTCTGCAGTGACCTCCTCTCCCTCATGGCCTTTGAATTCCTCACTTCCCTCTTTTCCCTGTTAGTGGAGAGCTGCTCTATTTAGTGGCTGGTGAATTCCTCATCAAAGGCATCTCCCAGCAGCAGGTTTCTGTGGCTCTTGGAGTCCCAATTCCCTGCTTTGCTCTGGAATGAATGTGGAGAGCCAGGCTCAGCTGAGCCCTCTCCAAGCCAATCTCTATTCCCAGCAGTCTCTCCCTGCTCCCTTTCCCACAAACACAGCAGCCTCTCCCTCCTCACTTTTGAAAATTCTTCCACTCAGGAATCAGGAATCAGGAACTGAGCTCATGGGACCAGTTAGTTCTGGGATTGAGGCAATCCCACAGCATTTTTTCCATGTGAATAACACTGAGAATCCCTTTCTGGGCACACGTTGCATCCCACCATGGGCACTATTACACCAGGAGGGATGAGCAGGGCAGGGAAACCTCAGCAAAACTGAAGATTCCCCTGGCAATGGGTGGGGTGGAACTGTGTAAATCCAGAGTCATTCTGTCACTTCCACCAGAGTCAGGGCAGTGTCTGTGTCACCGACATCACAGCCTTGACACTTTTCCAGGTGGGATTCCAGCCTGAAGGACACAGGTCATTTAAGCAATAGGGAATTTCTTGGCCTGACCTTCATGCCAAGAGGCAGAACTCAGGGTAGGAGCAAAAAGAGCAGCAGGAAGTTGGATCTAAGCTGGATCCTCCCATCCTGTGCCCAGGAGTTTTCTTGCTACACCTCCACCTTTGCCTCACTTAGTTTGTAAATCCCCCTCCCTTTGCACATCTTTGTATCCCAAATGGGTGGAAGTTCCTCGACTTTCCCACTTATGCCATTTTCTGGTCTGTTTATGTCCCATAAATCAAGTCAGTGATGAGCTTGGCATGGGATCGGGAAGATTTTCACAGCGGGATCAGCTTCTCCCCTTTAATTAAACATTACAGGTTCCTCATTAATCCTCCCCCTGTGAAACTTTTATGGAAAGCCTTAACAGAGTAATTTATGAGGAATCTGTTATGATGTGCAGATCTGGGCCCCAATTCTAACCTTGCACACAATTCCAGAGTTCCTGCAAATCATCCACATTTGCTGGATCTGCCCTGGAACTGGGAGTCAGGGGTTAAGGCTGGGCTGGGCAGAAGAGTCACCAACTTGCCCAGGTTTGGGCTCTGAAGTCTGAATTTGGGCTCTCAATTTGGGCTCCAGAGTCTGATTTCACAGATCCTCCCTCCAGGTGGGTTTTAAACCCTTTCCCAAAGTATGGAACACTTGGCTCCAGGTGCATCCCACAGCAATGAGATCCATGAGTCCCTTACAAGTCTGCAGGGGCTGAGCTCTGCTCTGGGACAGGGACAGGAGCCCAGGAAGGGCTGGAGCTGTGCCAGGGCTTGGGATGGATCTCAGGGCAAGGTTCTTCCCCCCGAGGCTGCTGGCACTGCCCAGGCTCCCCAGGGAATGGGCCCGGCCCCAAGGCTGCCAGAGCTCCAGGAGCGTTTGGACAGCGCTCTCAGGGATGCTCAGGGTGGGCTTGTTGGGGGGTCTGGGCAGGGCCAGGGGCTGCACTGATCATCCCTGAGGGATCCAACTCAGGATATTCCAGGATTCTATGAAGAGACCTTTGGTAGATTCCAACCTATGGCTTTCAAGTTATATCTGGACCCAAATTTCTGTGCTTTGTGGATTACAGGGAAACTGCTCCTTCTCCAGAGCTCCCTGGGGTTGTTGTTTCTCTTCCCAGCCAACATTTCCCTCTCTTCAGCCTTTTCTCCTGGGGAAGCTTTGCCCTTTGCACCATTTGCTCCCACGCCCATCCATTTTTGTTATTTTTCTGTCCCTTTCTGAGGTGACTGAGAGCTGCTGGCAGAGATGTGGGGGTGCAGCAGATTCCTGCAAACACAGGATGATCTTTCCAAGCATCATCCCTGCACCACAGCAATTCCCTTGCCAGGTTTTTTGCTGCCTTAAGCCCCAAGCTGACATTTGCACAGTGACATCCTCTGAGGCCTCTGAGCAGCTTTGGCTCCTTTACAGCCCAGTTCTGCAGAAAAGTTATTATTTTTTAAAGAACCAAAGTGGTTTTGGTTACAAATTGTGCTGTGACCTCACTCCTCCTTCTGTAGAAACACCAACCAGCAACAGGTGAACGGGAAGGAAGGATAAACATCCCTGGGAGGGATGATTTCCCCACAGCAGTGGAAGAGGGAGATGCAGGTCCTGTGCCACCCTGGCAGTGAGGCTGTCCCTGCACCCCCTTGTCCCACCCAGGGACATGGGAATGGGGGACAAAAATGGGAAAGGAAATTCCTCCAGTTCCCTTGGGCACAGCAGAAGTTGTCCCATGTAATGGTGTTCTCAGCAACCCCAAATTTCACCTCCTGTCCTGCTGCTGCTTTGTCCCAGCCACAATGTCCAGGGACAATTCCCACATTGCTGGGGCAGGATGGTTCCAGGCAGCTCCCAACAGGCACAAGGTGCCCTCTGAGGGCTGCCCAAAAGCTGTTTTTTGATAAAGCCCCAAAATGCTAACACATGTGTAAGGTCTGTTCTGCAGAGCCAGCCCGTGTCCAATCCCACTGTGGGTGTCAGATTCTTCCCAGCCCTTTTCCACATCAGGTTTTTTCTCCTGCTATTCCCATCTCTCTGCCTACTTCATCCTATTTATAGAGCGCCTTTCATTGGAGTCTCCAGGCTTTTAACCTTTATTCTTGGAATATTATTCATTTCTTGGACCTGCCAGGGAGCAATTACTCAGCCAGGCTCCTCCCCAGCCTGAGTTTAAAAGGAATTCCCACGGGGCAGCTCAGGGCGTCGAGCTCCCCACGACCAAAACCCCGGCTCTTCCCTGTGCCTGTCCCGGCGTGTCCCGGGTTCCCAGCCTGGCTCTGCTGCTCATTCACCTGCAGAGAGGCTTTGATGCTTCTCTGGTGAGATCATTCACCTCCCAGTGCAAGAGCCAAACACTCCCAGTGGGATTCTGGCATCGCTTTCTCCAGCTTTCTTCCTCATTCCCCAGGTTTCTTCCTCATTCTCTCCTCATCACCTGCTGGGCCACCACAGTGTCTGTCTGGGAGTGTTCCAAAAACATGTGGATGTGGCACTTGGGCACGTGGCTCAGTGCTGGCCATGGGATGATGGTTGGACTTGATCTTAAAAATCTTTTCCCACCTTAATGATTCCATGGTTCTCTGGTGCTGATGTTCCTCTGTATTTGTTCACCATTTTTTCCCAAAGCCTTGAGCTCTGAGCTTTCTCTGCAGTGCCCAGGCCTGGTCAGGCCAGCAGGGAGTGGTGTTGAAAATGTTTTATTTCAAGTTCTTTAAAGCATTTGTGAAACTGCTGCTGAGCTGGAGGAGCTCTGCAGTGACCTGTAGGAAACTCTGTAGGACTCTGTGACTCTGTAGGACAGAAGATCCCAGAAATCTGCAGACCAGATCCCAGCAGTTTGGGGGGGGTTGTCTCCCAGCTGGATTTGGATATTGTCCCAGCCATTTGGGCATGGATTCTGTGAGTATGAAAAGGGGAAATTTTCCCTTTCCCCCCAGAATTCCTACAGCACCTTCCTGGCACAGTGGAGGGTGGGAATAACCAGCAGGCTGTTGGAGATGGGTGTCCCAACACCACAAGGATGGATGGGGATGGAGAGGTCTCATGTCCCACTTCTCTGCAGGGCAGAGGTGGGTGGAGGGGAGGTGACTTCTCCTCACTTTTGCTGTTGAAATTCTTTGATATCTAGAACAGAAAACCACCTGCAGCACTGCAGGGACCCGAGGCTGGCATGGGGACTGTGACCTGCAGGACCTGGCTCCTCCCTGAGCCTGGCAGATGTGGTGGTTGGATTTTGGAGATGCTGATGCCTGAGACTCCTGCAGCATTCCCTACAGAAAAACCTCCTTGTGGGTTTCAGTGTCTCATTTGTGGCCTGGCTTGGGACTTAAGGAGGGAATTCTTTCAGGCTGTGAGGGTATTTCAGTGAAAAAGTCAAAGAAAACAGCAAATGGACTCAGCTGGTTTTGGTTTGGTCTCCCATCAGCTGAGGCAAGCTGGGCACAGGTGGGGAGAGGAGGAAGGAATGGGGGAAGTGGTGCTTAAACACTGGTCTTGGAGCTGTGCTGAAACTTCTCATCCCTTAATGTCCCTTAAAGACCCCCACTGGAGCCTAGAGGCACCACTTGAGGGCAGCTGAGCCAAAGTGGGGCTGGGAGAGGACACAGAGCTCCTGCCAAGCCCCTTCCAACTGCTCTGCCTCCATTTCCTTCCCAGGATGGAGCCTACAGCTGGATCCAGGTCTTTGCTCCTCTCGTTGGGATCTACAAAGTCATGGAATCTTCACTGGTCACTTGAGGAGTCCCAAGACAAGAGATCACTGAAAACAAAATGGTTTGGGCGGAAAGGGAATTAAATCCTTAATCCTTAAACCTTAAATCCCACCTCATCCCACCCCTGCCATGGCAGGGACACCTTCCACCATCCCAGGCTGCTCCAAGCCCCATCCAGCCTGGCCTTGGGCACTGCCAGGGATCCAGGGGCAGCCACAGCTGGCTGGGAAATCCACTCCAGGCCCTCCCCACCCTCACATGGAGGAATTCCTTCCCAATATCCCATCTAAATTCCACTTTTTCAGTGGGGAGCCATTCCCTGTGTCCTGTCCCTCCAGGCCTTGTCCCCAGTCCCTCTCCAGCTCTCCTGGAGCCCCTTTAGCCCTGTGAGCACCCCCAGCTCTCCCATCCCAGTTTCCCAGGGATGTGAGGGGACTCTCAGGGACAGATCCTGGCTGGCAGGGCCACTGGGCACCTTCCTGCTGGGAGAAGCCTGGGCAGCAGCTCCTCTCCTGCTCCTCTGCTCACTCCTACACCCGTGTTGCCACGTTTTAATAATTCCATCATCACTTTCAGGGTTGTTACCAGCAGAGCCTGCAGGCTCCTGCCTCAGCTCCTGGGCACGGTGCCCTTCCCCTGCATGTCTCTGCACCTTCCTGCCCCATCCCAGGGCACATTTCATTCCTTTGTGCCTTTTTGCCAACAAATACCAGACTGGTGTCGTATCTGATCATGGGAACCACTTCAGTCTGTGTTGAACTCTGTGATCCAAGGTGTGATCACAGCCCTGCCCAAAGTACAGCACAGGCGGCTGAAAGCAGAGTGGGAATGAGGGTGTTTGGGCAGGAGGGAGAAGAGAAGGGTCAGTCCTCACATCACCATGTGCTGTTGGTGAGAACACAGCCTAAAAACCAGGGCACTGCTCCAGGCTGGATGATTCCTGAACTCTGGAGCCACCTGGGTGGAGGTGCTTGTCCAATATCACCTTCCCCCAGCCAGGTGGGCAGGGCCACTCGAGGTTCATTCCTGAATTCTCTTCTCTACCAGTCAGTGAAAGATTCCACCTGATTTTGTATTAATCACAACAAGTTGGTGGATGCTGCCTGGCTTTTGTAGGACATTTGCTTTCTCCTGGTGCTGGCAGGGGGCTGAGGAGGAGGAACAGTCCTAAAGCTGGGCCTTTTTGTGCCTGTGAGCTCTGTGATTTCCTTCTAAATCTCCTGTAACCCCATGGACAGTGGGGGTGCTCACCTGGAGAAGAGAAGGCTCCAGGGAGAGCTCAGAGCCCCTGGCAGGGCCTAAAGGGGCTCCAGGAGAGCTGGAGAGGGACTGGGGACAAGGCCTGGAGGGACAGGACACAGGGAATGGCTCCCAGTGCCAGAGGGCAGGGCTGGATGGGATATTGGGAAGGAATTGTTGGCTGGGAGGGTGGGCAGGCCCTGGCACAGGGTGACAGAGCAGCTGGGGCTGCCCCTGGATCCCTGGCAGTGCCCAAGGCCAGGCTGGACGGGGCTTGGAGCAGCCTGGGATGGTGGAAGGTGTCCCTGCCATGGCAGGGGTGACACTGGATGGGCTTTAAGGTCCCTCCCAAGCCAAACTGTGATTCCCTGACTCTGTGGAGCTGCCCTGGGTGTATCCAGAACCAATCCAGCATCCAGAGCGCGGCGTTTGGGATTGAGCAGAGCCCTGGCAGCTGTGGGTGCTAAGGGTGACCCCTGACATCAGCCACAGCCACATCCCTGCCCTCAGTGCCACACGGATGGGCCCTGCTGAGCTGTCCCAAGGGCTTTGTGTTTGTGCTCCAGGCCAGAGGAGACATTTCATTGCTTGGCTGCTGCTCCAGCCCAAACCACTCCGGCTCTGGTGTGGTGGAGCTGGGTCTTGGCTTCCAGGACCAGGCTGATGGATCCAGGATCCAGGGTTATGGCAAGGAGGGCTGAACCTCTCTCCATCTCTTCCATTACAGTCACACCCTGGCTTTCCTGCTGGTTGGGGATGCTTTGGGGAGGTTCAAGCTTTATTCTAAACACAAACCTTGTTGTTTGAGCAGGACATGTCTTAGGAACAGATGTCCAGCAAGAACATGTTGGGAGGGACTGGAAAACATTAAAGATCCTGAGCTTTGACATCTCCTTGTTGCACTGGAATTGCCAGCACTGGACAAAGCCTGGTCTGCAGTGTGGGTCAAGGGTGGTGAGCAAAAATGAGAGAAAATTGATTCATTAAAAATGTAGCTTTGGAAAGGGAGATTCCTGCTTTTTAAAGTCCTTGCTGGTTTGGTTCTTGCTTGTTCCTATTACACAATATATTGCATTTGGCATTGCTGTGTGAAAGTAGGAAGAGGGAAAGCTGGAGAAAAAGGGGCTTCACTCAAAAACCTCCTTGCCAGGTCCCAGCCCTTTCTGTCCTGCTATAACTCAGAGGAATTTGGATACCAGCTACAATTTTGGAGAAGTAAAGTCATCATCAAAGTTTCCAGACCTCAGAGAGATGACAAAACCCCTCCATGAGGACCCCAGCAAGTGCCTTAGAGGGACAAAGAGCACCAGGGCCCATTCCTGGTCTTGGCAAGGGGATAAGGAAGGAACCCAAATGTCTCCAGCCTTCCTAGAGTGTCCCAAAGGAACTGAGAAACCCATGGTGTGAGGCAGGGAGGGGAGAGCAGATGGACCTGGCAGGGTGAAACCTCTGCCCTTGGTTTCTGGAGTCTGCTAAATTTTAATTTGGGAATTTCTGGTTCTGATAACAGAGAGAGAAAAGGGGAACAGGGTGAGAGGCAAGGAGAAACTGGGAAAGCCCAGCTGAGGTCTGGGTGTGGGTAGGAAGTTCCTGCTATTTCTGCTGGCCCTGCAGCACTTTCTGCTGTAATTTGTGGTGGATTTTGTACTTTTATGACCCTTTTAAGACCTGAAGCCTGCCTGGAACATCTCCTCCCTCCCCATGTCCCACAGCCCAGCAGCTCCCGGTGCAGCTGCCAAGTCTGGGAGCATTCCCATGGCACAGGGATGTTTCTCTGGACATGGATTGCTTCAGAACTGGCTGCTCAGTCCTGTGGGGCCAAGCTGGAGCCCTGGGAAAGGTGTTAAATCCACCAGGACCTGCTCTCCAGTGGGTGCCATCATCCCAAAGAGGCTGGTGGCTCAGTGGGAGGAGCTGAGGAACAGCTCCTTATTCCCACAGGAGGCAGAGCCCTCTCATTCCCAGTGTCCTGAGTTGTTTGCAGGTGCCTGTTTGGAGCAGAGGGAAGCGGCTCCTTCGCTGGGAATGATTTGGGAATGGAGGAACACGCTGGGATCTGCAGCCCTCAGTGCCAGAACCTCTCGGGGTAAATGCACCAGCGCTCCATCCATCAGGAAAGCCAAAAAAGGAGAGGATTTGTGATCATTGGGATGTTAAATATTCCCAGGCTGTTCCACCCAAAGCTTCACTTCCCCTAAATCTCCCTTTGCCTCAGTTTCCCGTGGCATGGCCACAGCCCCCAGCCCTTGGTGGGACAAATATTGTGGCCACTTTCCCGATCCCAAATGGCACTTCCAAGGATAATTCCTTTGAAATGCCAAGTTCAAGTGAAGTCACGTCCTCCTGTTCTCCTGGGAGTGACAAACAGCTTTAAATCTTTAAAGAGAACAGTGATCAGCCTTGAGTGGTGCTGAGCTGTGAGAAAAGGGATCATGGAACAATTACGGAAAGGAGCCGAGACTAAAAGTAGGATTTAACAGGATCTGGATTTTCTGTCCCCACTGACCTGAATGAGCTCCTTCTGCCAGGGAAAAGGAGCAAAACCTCGGAGATTTGTGAACTGGAGTTTTTAGGGCACACGTGGATTCAAGGTTGGGCAGAGTGGCTTTAATGTGGAGCTGCTCCAGATACCTGTGGCTCATTCCTGGGGGTGATGGGATGAGCCATGGAAGGCTCTCCACGGTCACTGTGGGTCTCCCTCACCCCTGTGTGGTCCCAGTGACACCCAGAAATTGCAGGAGATCCTGGACCATCCCTGGTGCTCAGGCTCAGACACAGATGTCACAGCAGGATGTCCCTCTCTGATTCCTCTCTGCTCTTCACAGAGCCCTGCCAAGCTCATTTCATCCAACAGCACATCCACAGCTCCTGACTGGTGACAAAGGTGTTCCATGTGTGTTTTGTGTCCCTGCCAGCCTGATCTTGTCACCATGCTGGGTGGCCTGAGCTCCAGCCAGTCCTGGGACTGAGGCCTGTAACTGGACCACAGTGACCCACAGGGAGCAGGACCTTGTCTGTCCTGGTCCTGCTCAGCTCTGCCAGATCCTGTCCCCAGCAGGATTCCTCCACCACTGGGAGTGTTTGGAGATAGCCCTGACCCCAGAGGTGACCAGGACACCTGGCATCAGGGGTTGGTGTGTGTCCAGCACCACCTCACCAAGAATGGATGGATGGATGATGGATGATGGATGATGGATGGATGATGGATGATGGATG
>NC_031797.1:1722872-1726555 GCF_001522545.3 Parus major | reverse complement strand
GGATGATGGATGATGGATGATGGATGGATGATGGATGATGGATGATGGATGGATGATGCATGGATCCAACTCAGGGCTGGGAAGCCAGAGAGGACATAGGAGAGTTTTTCTAAGGGATGTGATCCCCTTTTCCATGCTCAGCTGGAGGAATGTGTTAAGTTGCAGCATCTGCTCCCAAAACCCTGTGGTGGGGTGTCCTCCCTCCCTGGGCCCCTTCCCTTTAAACAAAGAGCCATCATTTTTATGGCTTGCATTCCCTCCAGGCTGAAAGGGTAAGAGGAGGAAGATCCTCCAAGATCCCAGAATCCCAGACTCATTTAGGCTGGAAAAGACCTCTGAGACCATTGAGTCCAACCTGTCCCTGATCCCCACCTTGTCACCAGCCCAGAGTGCCACCTCCAGCCTGGGCAGCCCCTTCCAACTCCTGACCACCCTTTCCATGAAGAAATTCCTCCTGACATCCAACCTGAACCTCCCCTGGAGCAGTTTGAGGCCATTTCCTCTTGTCCCATGGATGCTCCGAGCTGTGGTTCAATAAACCAAGGTGGTACCAGCCCAGAGAGCTGCCATCTTCCCTCACCTGTTCCACACCATCTCAAACCCAGGAGAGGGGACAGAAGATCCCCTTGGCTGTGTTTTCCAGCTTAACCAAATCCCTGAAGCTACGAGGAAGGGCCAGGTTTTTGTTCTTGATCAGAACTGGCATCAGAAGCTCTGCAGCCCCATGATCTGCAGCCAGCCCTCCTGGGCATGTGGAGCCCATCCAGTATCAGCTGTGGGAATCAGCTCATGCAGAGGATGCTCCATCTCCTGCTGGCTCCCCCCAGCTCTGCTGCAATACCTGGGGATGTGGAGCCACAGGAACACCCAGCATCCAAACCGCTCCAGGCCTTCCATTTTCCACACCTCCACAAGGACATCGCTCCGCTCAGCAGGTCTGAAATCTCCATGCTGACAGATGGGATCTGACAGGAGCAGCACAGCTGGCAGAAAGGAGACATCCCTTCCCTTCCTGAAACCTCCCAAATGCTCCTCAATAACCCCAGTGCTCGGAAAGCTCTGTGGTTCCTGCAGGAATCATCTCCTGGTGAATGTTTGGTTCCTCAGGGGAGGGAGGCAGCAGCTGTGCATCAGCACAGCCATTGCACAACCCCCCGGGCTGGGAAGAGCTGATGGATCCAGCTGAAAGAGGAGTTTTGGGTCAGTGGAATATTGCTGTCAGCACTGGGCCGTGGCCAGGTTGCCATGGGGACACCTGTGCCTTTGGGGTTTGGCTTGTGCAGGGATGCAAGGTGCTCTTTCACCCCATTTCCCTGAGAATTTTGGTGTTTCTGTGATCTTCTCTTCCACCAGCCCCGCTCTGAACACATCCCCAACCACATCTGAGGGAAGTGTGGAGGGCTGGGAGACTCCAAGCTCCTCCAACAAGCCCAAGCAGCACCTGGGTGAGCTCCACGTGCATCTCCAGCAGGTCTTTGGTGCCCTGTGCAGCCTCACACCGGTGGCCCCCAAGGGACAGTGCCAGCATGGGGGTGGCACAGCTGGAGCTGGGCATTGCCTGCAGAGCTGTGCTGTGCCCAGGGCACTTGGCTTGGCAGACAACATCCAAATTCACATCTCTAAAATCAGGCCAAGAGCCCAACCCTGCCCAGGTTGGAGGGTAAAGGCTCCAAAGGCTGGGAAGTGTTTTGGAGTCCCAAGCCTTGGGAACGTGGTCAGGCAGGTTCTGATGGAGCCAGGGATGAAATCCAAGGGGAAAACTTGCAGCCAGCTTGGTGAGCAGTGGCAAAGCCACCTGAGCTGCCAGCTCGAGCATCTGCCACCCCTCATACCTGTGGCAGGAGGAGACAGAGTCAGGCAGGGGCTGGGAGCTCTAGGGAGAGAGGGAATTGTACAGAGGGAAGGAATATTCATCCCCAGAACCAGCCTGTGCCGAAAATACCCAGTGACTAATTTTATGCCTTTCTGATTGCCTTTTAACTGTGAGTTATTAAAAACGGGGAGAAGGGAGATGATGTCCTGGTGGGAGGATAAGTGAGCGTTGCCATGGCAGTGAGGGGATGCTGCAGCACAGCCCGGACCACAGTTGGTGAGGACAGAGGCTGGTGGACAGCCCGGGAAGCCAGGGAAGAGGGGCTGTGTCATCCAGCCGAATCCAAAGGCACAATTTGGCCTGGACGCTGCTCCACTGCCCTCCCCTGCTCTCCCACCTGGCTCTCTCCTCCTGCTCTCCCAGCTGGATCAGATTTCCCCGTCCCTGAGCTCACCCCTTCCCAGAGACACTTTTATCAGGCTCAGGGCAAGGAAGAAGCCGGGATTTGGGGGGGGTTCAAGAGATTAGGAAAGAATTTGCCTCCGGGAATCTCTTTCCTCCATCTGCCCGGGATAGATTGTGTGACGGCGGTGGAGGCTTTGCAGCTCCACGGGACCTGCTCCGAGCTGAACGTGTGGAGACAAAAACACTGCCGGTCCCTCCCTGCTGCGGGAACGGGGTGTTGAAAGGTCCTGGGAAGGGTGAGGAGAGCTCTCTATCCTGTGGCTCCATGTAAGAATGAAGTGGGAGGGTGTTTTGCCGGAGCTCTGCGAGTGCAGACGGTGCCTGTTCAGCCCCTGGCATCTTTCCTGGAAGGACCAGCTCACCCAGGGAGGCAGGAGCAAGGAACAAACCTGGGCCAGCGTGGGAAACGTGATTAACTGGGAGGAAAAGAGTTTTTATTTGGCCTGTTTATGATTTTCTTCTTTCATCATCTCCCTATAAAGCAAATGCCGCGCCAGTGAACTGCCCTGACCCTGCTGGAGTGGGGATACAACCAGGAAAACTCTCCTGAGAGTCTGCTCACTGCTCTGGCCCGTGTGGGGGCTGTGTGCACCCCATCCCCGCTCCATCCCTCCAGCTCCCACAGCACATTGTTCATCCCTCACTGTGCTCAGTCCTGCCCCTGCCAGAGAGGGCAAATCCCTGCCCTGGAGAGCAGAGGCTGCTCCTGAGCTCGTGTGCTCAGAGCTCCTAAAGCAGGGCCTGGATCCAGCCTCACTGGGTGTCCTGGGAAAGGCAGTGCCTGGTTTGTTCCTCCTTTAGACCTTGCTGAAGAGAAACGTTAATACTGCAGGTGTGAAATGTTATAACTTCAGGGATTTTGGGGCTTTAGAGCCTGAAACCTCTCTACAAGAGCAATGTCTTCAAAGTGGGATGTGCCAGACTGGTCCCAGTCACTGCTGTACCACATCCCTGGCACAGAGCTTCTGCCTGAGGCTGTTCCTGCCCGTGCTGAGCTGGGGGCTCGGGATAACCCCCACATGGCCAGAACCAGAGGGTCTTTTATTGTTCCCTTGATGGGATTCTTCATCTCCTCCCTGTATCCTGGGAGTGGGTGGGATGGGACATCCCCTCTCTCACATGCCCAGGAGGTGCCAGTGGCTGTGACAGGGCTCCTGGGGACAGGAATGGGGACATCAGAGGGGTGGGAGGGTAGTGGATCAAACACTGCAAAACAGGATTTTCACTGGGGTTGTTTGAGCACTGCTGCCCCCAGGGGGATGTCCCGTCCTCTCTCCTTATCTGTGCCTGGCAGATTTCTTCTCCATCCCTGCACCCCAGCACCTCCATCCATCCATCCCATCCCTATCCTATCCATCATCCATCCATCATCCATCCATCCATCATCCATCATCCATCATCCATC